>NC_132997.1:98989770-99212270 GCF_048564905.1 Vicugna pacos | reverse complement strand
AATGTGGACTGCATCAGCGCTTCACCCAGTGGGGATCTTGCCAGAGAGTTGTGGCTGAGGGTCGCTGGCTCCAGGAGGTACCAGGCAGAGTTCATGAGGTGGGATGTGGTCCACAGAATTCCACAGAGTGAGTGTCTCCTAGGCTGGCAGTGGAGATGCCCTCCCCAGAGCCCCCAGCGTCCTGCCTTTCCCTCTGTGCTGTCGTTAGCCGGTGAGCAGCTGCTGGCTTCAGCTCTCTGGGGACCGGTCTGAGAGTGGCTTGGAACAGCCCATGATGAGCACTGTGTGAGCCGTGGCTGATGGGGATGGCTTACTCCCAGGCAGCGGTGGAAGACTTCGTGCCTCCCGGCAAAGGATTTCTGAGAGGATTGACTGTGAGCCAGAAGGTGGAGCATTCACATACTTGAAATACATGAATTATGGATTTGGCTTGTGATGGAGAATATTTTATTACTAGATCAGTTCTTACTGAAAATATATGCATTGGAGATCCTGTTTGAATTAATCTACTAATGTGTCTGCATATATGTGTATGTTTTTCCTTTTAGAATTATGGATTGCTGGGGATTGGTAAAAAAATTAATATTTTAATTTTTTGTATCATAAAATCAGTATACTTTGCTGTAGTAATTAGTGTTTAGTTCAAGTCTGTCAAAACCACAAATTATTGGAACTTAAAAAAACAACTGTAGTGTCATATTTGAAACTAAACGCTAAATTGAGGCACATTGGTGCTGCACACCAGCTGGCTTCTAACTGATGGCATCCTTATTTTTCCATTTAAAAATAAATTATGAATACTGCCATTTTAGGAAGCAAAGTCACTAGTACTTAAAGTGTGGAGTAGTTTTTTTGAGGGAGATAAAGCGAAAGTGAGGTATTCCACACGAATGTGTTTGAAAGAAGCAGAAAACTTAGGGAAAGAAATGAGAAAATGTTAGGAATGATGCCAAATAAATCCTGATAATTAAAAAAATATTTACAAAGTACCCGAATTCTTGGTTTTAAATAAAATGACATAAAAATAACTAAAAAAGATTATGAAATTCCTTCCCAATGGTTGAATATCCTTTGTCCACATACCATTTAATGAATAAAGAGCATCTCAGTGAATGAGTGTGTCTAGTTCCTCCATCCACCCCGTACTGCTGGATGTTTAGAATCCTTCCTGTTTTTGTCTGTCATAAAATAATGCTGCAGTGAACGTCTGTGTAATTACTTTTTGTATGTTCTTATTTTCTTAAGGCAAATTTCTACAAGGAAAACTGCTGGCTAAAGAGGATCAGTGTTTTCAGGTCTTTTGGTGTGTTTTATCAAATTGCCTGTCGTTTTGTGTCTGTTGACATGCCTCCTAAGAGCTGAGGACATTCTCATTCTCTAGCCTCTGTCCCCACTCCGGTCCGCTTGCTGTTGTTTTGTGCTATGAGCTTTAGGATCAGTTTATGATTAAACTGTTGTTATTTATGATAAATGCCTTCACTTCTGTGATGATCTGGGTTCGTGTTTCTCCTGCTTATGCTTTTGTGACACGACCTGAGAACTCTCTAGCTCTGTCTTTTGATTCGTCTTGTAGTCTGCTGGAGAATGTCTTTGAACACACGCTTTCTCTAGGCTTTGTGAATAATACACTTTCTAACTGGTTGTCTATTTGAGACGTTTTCTCTGTGGCTTCTATCCAAGCTTCTAAGAAAGACTTTTTATTACTGAGTTTTAAGAATCCTTTATATATTCTTTATCAAAATTGGCAGATATTTCCTCTCAATCTTTGGTTTGCCTTTTCATTTTGTTAATAGTGTGTTTAGAAGAGCAGAAATTTTAAATTTTGGTTCAATCTAATTCATTAGCATTTCATTTTACAGTTTGTGGCTTTGCGTCCTATCTATAAACCTTTGCCTTCCCCAGGGTTTGGCGGATTTTGTGGTGTGATCCATCTCGAGCTAACTTTGTGTATGGCATTGGGTAAGAGCGAGGGGTCATTTTCACCCATGTGCCTGTTCGCTTGTTCTTGCTCTGTTTGTTGAAAAGACGATTCTTTTCTCCTTTGAATTATCTTTCCCTCTTTGTTGGAAATAAGTTGGCCAGTATGTGTGTCTATTTCTTTTCTCTCTGTTCTGGTCCACTGCACTGTGGGCCTGTCCTTATGCCAGAGCCCCCGTGATCCTTCACTGTAAATTTCCAGAAGTCTCGATATCAGATAATGTTAAGTCCTCTAATTTTTATTCTTTTCCAAACTTACTTTGACCATCCTAGATCTTTTGCATTTTCATATACATTTTAGAATCAGCTTGTTAATTTATACCAAAAAGACCTCCTGGGATTTGGACTGGTACTGCATTGAATTTGTAGATTAAATTGGAAGGAATTGCATTTTTAATAATAATGAGACTTCTAATTCATGAACACGGTAGCTATCTCACCATTTATTTGGTATTCTTTAATTTCTTGGCAGCAATATGTAGCTTTCATTGAGCAGGTCTTCGCATGTATTTTGTTAAATTACACCTAAATATTTCAGGTTTGTGATGCTACTGTGAATGGTATTTTAAAGTGTTCCTTGCTACTGCGTATAGATACAGTTGATGTCCGTGTATTGACCTTGTATCTTGCGACCTTACCGAACTGTCTATCACCTTAGGGTTTCCTGCTTCCTCCTTTGCAGTCTGCGGCCTCTCTCCCTCCCCCACCTTAGCTTGGTGGCCGGGGGGGGCCCCCCCCCCCCCCACCGTGCGACAGTACAGGTGGTGGGGGCAGCCGCCCTTGTTTCCCTCCGGTCTTAAAGGGCAAGTCACCAAGCCGTTTGTCATCAGGTATGATGGGAGCTGCAGTGTTCTCATGAGTGCTCGGTGTTGCCTCTCTGCTGATTAAGGTTTTCATTTAATTTACTGTTGTCCAGCCCATTAGCCTTTACTTAGCGTTTGGTGCTTTTTGTGTCTGTTTAAGGAACATTCTACTGCTGTAACTTCATGACGATGTTCCTCCTCGGTGCTGTTTCCTAGAAGGTTTATGGTCTCACCTCTCACGTTCAAATCCAGAAGCCAATGGGAACGATTTTCTTTTGCTTGTGGTGTGAGGTATGAGCCACAGGCCAGGACTGGTTTCTTCCGTACAGACAGGTGGCACCAGGTCATCCTCTGGGTAGCTGACCCTTGTCACTCTTACTGTCATCTCTGTCATGAAGTCAGTGACCATAAGCGTGTGGCTCTATCTCTGCACTGTCTCTTCCGGCTCATTGGTCTACGTGTCTGTCCGTGTGCCAGTAAGGTAGCTTTATAAGCAGTCTTGATGGCTGGGGAGGCTACAGCAGCCGACTTTGTTTTTCTTCTGCAAGATGGTCTTGACTTTCCTTGGCCTTCTGCCTTTCCAGGTAGCATTTGAATCAGTTTGTCAGTTTCCACACAAAGAGAGTTACGATACTGATTAGAATTGCACTGAATCTATGGATCAATTCAGGGAGAAATGATAACTTTATAACACTGAACAGTCAAAATCATAGTGCCCCATTTATATAGGTCTTTAAAATTTCTCTCAAAGTTTTGTGGTTTTTAGTGCAGAAATCTTATATATCTTTTTTTAGACTTACTCCTTAATGTTTTTATATTTTTGATGCTATTTTAAAGAGTATCTTTTAAAATATTGTTCTCTATTTTATTAGTACATTGAAATGCGTTTGACTGTTGTTGGTTGAAATATGGGAAACTGCCAGTTTCAGCTCCAAAACGGTGACATCATATGACTCAGTCTCTTTTGGTCTTGCTCAATCCACTGTCAGTGCAAATGGTTTGTTTATAGATCCTTTTGGATTAATTCAGTACAAAACAAGTGATGTGAAGTCATAACATTTTTATCTTTTCCTTTCCAGTTCTCTCGTTTACATTTCTCATTGCCGTCGCTGTGACTAGGACTTTCAGCACAACGTTGAATAGAAGTATTTATTGATGGTGTCGTCGTTGTCTATGATTATTGTTGGAAAAATTTCACTATTTCGCCATTAAGTATGACACATGTTGTAGGTTTCTTTTTGATTCATGGGTAATTATTTTATTCTTTGAGGGATAATCCAAGACTGTCATTTTTCATTTGTT
Source organism: Vicugna pacos (assembly GCF_048564905.1). NCBI lineage: Eukaryota > Metazoa > Chordata > Mammalia > Artiodactyla > Camelidae > Vicugna > Vicugna pacos. The sequence continues at coordinate 99,208,188 of NC_132997.1, read as the reverse complement.
GCTGAAGTTGTTCAAGTTTATCCTTTGAGAGCTTTTTCGGGTTGGCACCTGTGCCCTTTCAATATGGCCCGTCCCCTCACCCCCTCCTCCCTTGAGTACTTTATTTCTGGCATCATGTAATGCTTAGGTTCATCCTGGATTTTCCCTGCCCAAACCATGGAATTAACCACTTCTTCAAGGATCCCTGGTTCCTTTTATTGGAAAATGGTGCTTAGAAGCCAAGATCTTAGAAGCTAGGTGTGCTCATTTCTTCTGGAATGTCACTCCTTCTTGACCACCTTAGTAAGACAGAGTTAGGAAATGGATGTTTGTGTACTAAATGATGTGTATACACATTTCCATTTAATTTTGTGTCTGCTTAGCTGTGTATTAAAAAATCCTTAAGTCCATATTGATACGTCTGACTCCAACAGCACCACCACCCTCATTCTAGTGTTTGCCCTTACCTTATTTGTAACGATTTCTCTGACAGTGAGCAACCTGGGTCTCATTATCTATTATTACTTAATTGTACAACACCAGTATTCATATACATAATTTCAGAAATTGTAACCAGAGCCCTGTGAGAGGTAGTTTATCAACTAGAGTGCAGTATTTGTGTTTAGCTCTTCCAAGCTTTAGCCTTGTAATATTTGATCAAAGTATTGTTTTCCAGAGTTACTTAGGCCAGCTTCTTCCCTCCCCATCCCCTTCAGTGCTGTTGTTTGATTCCATTGTAACTACAGTTAGATTCATTTTTCACTGTTGTTTGCATTCAAACTTTCTAGGATCTTTTCCACATACGAGTTGATTTTTATTCATAAAACCACCTATATTAAAATTCATTTTTTGTAGTCCATAGTTCTGCGAGTTTTGACAAATGCATGGAGTTGTATGTCCACTGCCACAGTTGTTATCACCTGGAAATTTCACTTGGATCCCCTTTGACAGAAAACTCCCCCCACCCACCTCAACCCCTGGAAACCACTAATCATTTTCTCCCTTATAGTGTTTTTCCCTTAAATAATCAAATAGATGGAATCATACAGTGTATAGCCTTTTGGGTCTAGCTTCTTTTTTTAGTCAAACGCATTTAAGTTTCATCTCTGTGTTACATGAAACAATAATTCATTCCTTTTTATTGCTTAGTAGTAGTATATTGGGTAGATGTATTACAGTTTGTTTATACATTCACTGACTGAAGGCCACAGCAAGGTTGTTCCCAGTTTTTGGCTCATATGTATAAAGCATCTTATAAACATTCATGTGTAGGTTTTTGTGTGAACATAAATTTTCAGTTCTCTTGAGCAGATACTTAAAAGCGAGCTCACTTAGGTTATATGGTAGGTATACATTTTACTTTATAAGAAACTGCCAAACTGTTTTCCATATGGCTATACCATTTCACATTCCTACCAACAGTGTATGAGAATTCCATTTGCTCTGCATTCCTGGCAACACTTGTCATTATCAGTTTGTTTTTAGATACTCTAATATCTCACTGTGGTTTGAATTTGCATTTCCCTGTTAACTAAGGATTGTTGAACATCTTATTACATGCTTTTTTATTTTCCAACCTTTTCTTCTATGGTTAAGTATACATATCTTTGGCTTATTTTTAAACTGTTTATTTTCTTACTGTTGAGTGTTGAGAGTTCTCAATACAAGTCCTTTATCATGTGCGTGATTCACAAATACTTTCTCCTGGTCCATGGCTTTCTTCTCATTCTTTTAGTAATGTCTCTCAGAGCAGGATTCTTTTGAGGTAAATATTGACAATCTAATTCTATTTTTTTAAGTGCAGAAATACGAAGTAAGTAGAGTAGCCAAAGCAATTTTGAAAAAGAAGAACAAGACTTACTGTAATTAAAACAGTGTGGCACTGGCAAAAGGACAGAGACGCAGACCAACAAAACGGAATAGAGACTGAAAATAAGGCCACACCAACATGGGCAACTGATTGTGGGCCAAAATGCAAAGGCAATTCAATAGAGAAAGAATATCCTTTTTAAAAAAATTATGTGCAGATAATCCTGTTAGGATTTTGATCAACATTGCATTGAACTTGTAGGCTGAGTTGGGAAGAACTACATTTGAAGTCTTCCAATCCATGAAGATGGCATATCTTTCCATTGACTTAGGTCTTCTTTGATTTCTTTGATCAAAGTTTTGTAGTTTTCAATATACAGAAACTACTGAGATTTTGTTGGATTTATAACTGTTTCATTTGCTATTATAAATGGTATCTTGTAAAATTTAAATTTCCAGTTATTCATTAATGCATGTAGAAATATAATTGATTTTTGTTTGTCAACTGAATAAGTTGCTGAACTCATCTGATATTTCTAGGAATTTTTTGTAGAATCTTTTTTTTTTTTTACATAGATAGTCATGCCATCTCTGAATATAGACAGTTTTTCCCTTTCAGCTGATCCTTTCATTTCTTTTTCTTGCCTTATTGCACTAAGTCTTCCAAGACAATGTTGAGCAAGAGTGGTGAGAGAAAACAGTTTTTTCTTGTTCTCTTAGAGGAAAGCATTTCAGTTTTTCACCATGTTAGCTGTAGATTGATTGCTTTGTTTCTTCGTTTCTAGATGCTCAGATGCTCTTTATTAGTTTAAGGAAGTTCTCTTCTATACCTAGTTTGCTGAGAATATTTACCAGGAATATGTGTTATGTTTTTTCAGGTGCTTTTTCTGCATCTATTGAGATGACTGTGTGTGAATTAATCACATCATTTGCAGTCTCTTGTCCTGATTAAGCCTTGATCTTAGACGTACACCATGCCCGTGGGTCTTGGGGATGTGGCTTTCTTGATTTCCCCTGCTCCTCTCTGCTGTAACTGTGGCCACACTGTATGATCCTGCCCCTCCCCCAGGAGTGGGTTTTTTTTTTTTTCACTTCTTTCCCTAACTGCAGAGTCAGTGTCATCAGGCCAGCTTGTGCCCTTCCCCCAGTGAATTAAAACTGTTCCTAGTGGACAAATAAGAGCAAGATCCTGGAAGAGTTTCTTGTCCTATTGTGTTTCTGGTGTTCCCTTGCCCCAAGTTTGCACACAGTAGGCGATAAGAATTTGTTGAGTTCCTTTTGTGTAAAGAAAGAGCCTGTGAGAAGCTGTGTACACCCCTACAGCATGCAGTCCCCCCAGGGGTGTCAGACTCCTCCACCAGTCTGCACAGACTTTCACCAGTCTGTCCCCACGGTGTGGTGGCCCAGGAGGGGACATCAGGCCGGCTCCTCTTCCCTCCCTGGGGACACTGTGACACTAGGTTTTAGCCCCCATGGTTGTTCTGTGACCCCTGCTCTCTGATGGGTTCAGACAGCTTGTGGGTTTGAGATCTGTCCCCTTCCCGTTGAGAGACTGAGAGCAGTGTGCCCTCCTGCTCTGTCTCAGGGCAGAAGCTGCCGGGCTCTCTGATGGGAGGGTTTTTAAAAAAATTATGAATTCACTTAAATTTTGTCAAATGCTTTTCTGCATCTCTTGAAATAATCACATTCTTTATTTTATGTGTGTGTTTGTTTTCACCACATAAACAAAACAAAGAAGAAAATGGCATGATCTGTGTATGTATGGATGTATGTATAACATTTATTTATGGAACAATTTTGAAATAATCACAAACTTACAGAAAACTTGGAAGTAGAGGACAAAGAACTTGCTTTTTCTAAGCCGTTTGAGAGTAAGTTTCTGACACATTCCTCTATCATCCCTGACTATTTTTAGGGTATGTTTCTATCACAAGGACCTTCTATATAACCTTCCAAATCAAGGTCTCAGCAATGATACATCATCCCAGCCAGTCCTCGGACCCTGTTCAAGGTCTGCCAGCTGCTTCAGCAGAGCCCTCCAGAATCCCAGGCTGCACTTAGTTGTCTCTTCCATCAGCTTTGGTCTTGAACCGTCCCGGGTCTTTCCTGGATTGTGTGACTCTGATACTTTAGAAGATTACAAGGCCTTTGTTTTGTGGAGTGTGCCCCGTCTGGGTTAGTCTGTTTCCCTTTGATTGGCCTGAGGTTCTGTCCTTCGCAGGGAAGCTGCTGCGCTCTCGTGGTCTCTGGGCAGTGACACTTAACTCCAGTTTGTTTCATGATTGATGACGTTTACTTTGATTACTTGATGAAGGTGGTGTCTGCCAGGTTTCTTGGCTATAAACTTACTAACTTCTCCTTTGTAATGAATAAGCGTTTTTGTGGGGAGGTACGTTGGAACTATATGTATCTTGTTCCTCATTAAGTTTTACATGAATTCCTTAATTAGTTTCTGAAAGGACTCATGGTTTTCCACTGCTCTCAATGGACCACAATCTGGCATTATCATTATTCACCTCAGTGCTCGGATGGTACCCAGTCTGCCCAGTGAGACCTCACTTAGGCCGGCTTGGGTGTCCGCGGGCGTGCCCCACTTTCTTGCTTTCTGGCATAGTGGGTCAGGCCGCTCAATGCCTCACCTGCTCAAGGCCCTGAATAAGCCCTTTCTCCAGGGACTTCTTGCTGCTTTTAGCAGACAGCGGTATTAGAAGCTAAGGTCTGTGGCTGGATGTGCTTACTGCTGTTGGAGTGCTGCTGCCCCCAGACCCTCAAGCAGAGCAAGGTGATAAGTTTCTTTTTTCAGTGTATTGAAGATGCATGTGCATGTGTGTGCATGTATACACACACACACACACACAAAGTACATGTAGATGCATTCATTCACATTTATATTATTTTAGTCCGTCCATCCGTCCATCGTTTATCATCCATATATCTAGTGTCTGTGGAAAGCCGCTAGTTCACATGGATACATCCCATTCCAGCCCAGTGTCCCAGTGTTCTTGTTTCTCTCCATTTCCCTGTTTGTGGTGCTCTTCCACAACCCCATGGGAACCCTGGCTTTTGTTACCCTTGGTGTGTTTCTTCATTCTCCCAGTCGGTAGGATGTCATGCATCTCCCGTCCCTGTCACCATGCCCTGCCCCACCTGGACGCTCCCCGCACCCTGCCTACACTCCAGGCTGCCCTCCGCGCACACCCTCCTCTGACGCCCAGTCTAGCCCCTGGCAGGGCCCCTACATTGTGTTTTTAGGGAATTTTCCTATTCTGTAATTTCCAAATTGCTCTGTGTAAAATTATTTATAATATCCTCTCATTTTCTTTTTAACATCTGTAGACTGTGTGGTGATGTTCCGTCTTTAATTCTTCATTTTGATAATCTGTATTCTCTCTCGTTTTTTATTTTAGAGCAGTCCTTTAAAAGAGTTGTCAGCGTACTTACATTTTAAAAGAACCATTTTGGTTTTAATTTTTCTCTCCTGTCCATTTGTTTTACATTTTGTTTTACTGAAGTATAGTGGATTTACAAGATTATATTAGTTTCAGGTGTACAGCATAGTGATTCAGTATTTTTACAGATTATACTCCATTAAACTTATTACAAAATAATGACTGTAATTCCCCGTTCTGTGCAGCACATCTCTCTGCTCACCTATTTTATACACAGTAGTTTGCACTTCTTGCTCTTACACTGCTGTCCTGCCCCCCTCCCTCCTCTCCCCACTGGTAACCATCAGTTTGTTTTTCCCTACTGGTAACTGTGAGTCCAGTTCTGTTTTGAAATAAACATTCATTTGTTTTATTTTTCAGATTCTCCATATATGTGATATACAGTTTTTGTCTTTCTCTGACTTATTTCACTAAGCATAATTCTCTCTAGGTCCATCCATGTTGCTGCAAATAACAGAATTTCATTCATTTTTTTTTTTTACGGCTGACTAATATGTCATTATACGTATACACCACATCTTCTTTATCCATCACTTGCTGATAGACACTTGGGTTGCTTCCATAGCTTGGCTATTGTAAACAAAACTGCTATGAACATTGTGGTGCATGTGTCATTTTGAATTAATGGTTTCATTTTTGGGGATATAGACTCAGGAGTGGGATTGCTGGATCACGTGGTAGTTCTAGTTCTAGTTTTTGAGGGCCCTCCATACTATTTTCCATGGTGGCTGCACCAATTTACATTCCCTTTTCTCCACATCCTTGCCAACATTTGTTATTTGTAGACTTTTATTTAGACGATAGCCGTTCTGACAGGGGCAGGGTGATATCTCATTGTGATTTTGTTTGCATTTCTCTAATAATAAGCGCTGCTGAGCATCTTTTTGTGTGCCTCTGTTAGCTGTCTCTACGTCTTCTTCAGAAAAATGTCTAGTTGGGTCTTGTGCCCATGTCTTTGGACGGGGTTGCTTGCTTTTATGATACTGAGTCGTACGTGCTGTTTATGTATCTTGGCTGTTAACCCCTCGTCCATATGAACATTTGCAGGTAACTTCTCCCACTCAGTAGGCTGGGGCGTGTGCCGAGGCGGTCACAGGAAGCCTGTCTCCACTCCCTCTCCCCTGCCCTGGGGGCGTGCTCCTCACTGTGGGGTCCGGCTTCCCTCAGCCCTCCTGTTAGTCCCAGCGGCCCCCCCAGCCAGCCGGGGGGCTCGTCTCCCACGTAGGATGCCAGGACTGGGGCACACAACCCGTGGCCCTTGTCGCTCACTCCCAGGGCAGCTCCCTGCCTGTGTAGTCTCCCTTTCCTTCCGATGCCCTCCCAGGGGCACAGGCCCCAACCCGGTCGCTTCTCCCCTTCCTGCCAGATCATGTGTGTGCCTTTCTTACAGCCCGGGTTGTTCAGGAGTCTTTCTGCCAGTTTCCAGTTAGCTTTCAGTGAGCCTCATTCCACCCGTAGATGTATTTTTGAAGTGTTTGTGGGGTGAGGTGAGTTCCACATCCTCCTCCTCCTCTGTCTTGATTGATGTGTCCATATGATTTACATTTTAAAGTACTTTTCTTAATTTCTTTTATTTTACTTGGATTTCATTTACTCTTCTAATACTAACTTTCTAAAATGAATAATTCAGTCTTTGATTTTAAGCCCTTTCATTTACTTATACAAGCATTGGAGGCTATTGATTTCCTAAGCATGCCTTTAGTTGCATCCCATAAATTGTGTTTTTCTGCATTTTTGTTATCCTTTAATACAAACTATTTTATAACTTCCATTATAATTTGTTCTTTGATCCACTGGCTATTTAGAAGTGCACTGCTGAATTTCCAAAAACTTGAGGACTTTCTGATTATAGTTTTGTTATTTATTTCTAGGTTATTTTTGTCTACAGTCAGAGGGTGCGCTCAGAATGATTTCTTGTAGCTTCGTTGAGGCTTGCTTTATGTTCCAGGATACGGCCAATCACGGTGTCGCTTAGACGTGTCTCTTCTGGAGTTTTAGTTGTGAATGTTGGCTCTTTGTTCTCTGCCTTTATACCTGTAGTTTTCTCTCATCCTTTCCCTCCGTTTCCTGTGGGGCTTTTCCAATTTTCCTCCCATGTTATTTATCAGATTTTATGCACATTCCATGTGATTTTTACAGCTTCTAATGCACAATTAAATTGAACTATTGAATTCTTAGTTTTTAAAATACTGTCTTATTCTCATATCTAGCTCCGTTCCCATTTTTCCTTGCTTCCCTCTTTCTTAGCCTGTTGTCTTATCTTGTATTTGCCTGTAAAGAATATAAATGATTTTATTTTGGTTTTCCTAAGTTTTCACATGCTCTGTCCTGCACTCAATCAAAGAAATAGAAACTTTTTATGGTTTATAGACATTTAAAAATGGAATATATATGAGAGTGCTATGGATAGTAAGTGCTGTGTAATGTTAAGGAGATGTGGTTAGTAATAATGGTGCTCTGCTACAAATACTAATTCTTGAAAATCTGCAGAATCATGGGAATGTAGCAACCACTCTGAAACTGCAGATGATACATTGCCTAGCATTTTCTCAGAGGCACAAGTATGACTTATAATAGGACAGGGTTTTATACAGTTTTGGAATTTTAAGAGAGAAACACAGAGGGCTTGAAAACTTCAGGCTGAACGATCTAGGTCTCGCTCCCTGGGTTTCCGCACGGCCCAGGGAGCGCTGGGACTGGGCGAGCGGAGCTCTGCACTCCCTCTGAAGGGAGCTGCGCTTCCGCCTTTGGTTATTGCCCTGTCCTGAAGGTTGCACAGGTGGCTAACGTGGGCCAGCAAGGTTTCACTGTTTTCTGACTGTAAGTGCACGCTCATGCGCTGAGCCGGGATGGTGTATGAGAAAGGCTAACAGCTTGAGATAACTGAGTGATTCAAGCAAGAAAGGTATTATTTACCTCACAGCTATGGGGTGTTGCAGTAGGGGCTCCACATTTGCTGAATTAGCCCCCAGAATGCCACCAAGAAACCCTAGTCTTCGCTTCTTTCTCTCTGCCCTCTGCTCTCAGTGTCCTCCTCCCTCAGTGACCTGTGGCTGTCGGGCGGCTGTCCAAGGTTCTGGAATCACTCCTGCTTCCAAGATGGGAAGCACTGGGGTGGGGCTCTCCTGGCAACTACCGGCCTCTGTTATCCGAAAACAAAATCTCTCTGTGCCCCTCTCCCCATCCCCCGCCACAGACTTCCTTTTACAACTGCTGGCCCTCTGGGTCTCTTGGACCCCTGACCACACGGGGCGGCTAGTTGTGGCTGACAGTTCTGCCCGTTAGGGGACTCCACTAGCGGTTGTGAACTCCTGCTTGCTGGCTGGGACACCTACTGATTTGGGTAATTAGCAGATCACGTCTAATTTATTGTGTTATCTAATGAACCCTCAAAGGTCTGACCTCCAACAGAAACCTGCCTTCTTGAAAAGGCAGGTGCTGCTGTGCAGAAAGTGGACCTTGTGCTCCAGGCAATGGGCCTGGGCTCCGCCCTTCGTGTCTGCTTCACAGCCTGCTGCTCTGCACCCTCCGTGACAGCTCTCCTCGGAGGCGGTGCTGGCCAGACCTGGGCTCTGTGCTCTTAGCCAGCGCTCCACACGGCCTGGGAGGTGGTGGGGAGGTGGTGGCTGCTTCCGGCCTCCAACTCTGCATGAGGGACAGTGGCCCGCAGACCCTGAGCAGGAATCAAGAGCCCTGGTGTCTCATTATTTCAACCCTGGCTAGACATTTTAGGAAGACCCTTTCCCACTTAGAGCACTTAAATTTTAAAAGTGTCTCTCTCTTATTTCCAACAGTTACATAAAACCCCTCTTTTAACTGTGTTCCCTGCCAGATTTTCTGATTAAAAAGTAGTGTCATGCCAATTGTCCTGATTACAAACAACATTAAGCTGTAAATAAATAAATGAGCCCTTGTCATGTTGTGCACGATTATCTGATTCCCCTTTTTGATCTATGATCTAAAACTCTCTGAGACTGTGTTGTTTTATGTTTTCTCAGTCATTTTCTATTTCAGTAAAACTGTGTGAATTACCAAGGTTAGGAGTGAGGGCAGGTGCTGCGGAAATCAAGAGGAGTCCTTGTCACGCCCTGTGCTTGTCCGGCCGTCTCCCTCCTCTGTCTGTGGGAGGGGCAGGGATGGGAAGCCGCGTTGTTTATGTGTGTCTGTCGCCAGCACACAACCCGAGCCCTGCTCGGTAGGTCGGCCCAGGCGGTTCTGTGGGGGGACGTTAGGTCCAGGTTGGCAGTGGCTCGGGCATGGCTTTGTCCCTGCGTCCATCCTGGCTTCCTGGAAGTAGGGGACATTGGACTGGAGTGTGAGCGTGGCAGACTGGTTTTATTTGCTTGAATGAGGGACCACGGGAAGGCAGGTTTTCTTCCTGCGTGCAGTGAAATCCTTGGGCTCAGCTTGGAGCTTCACGGGATGTTCTAGAACAGGGTAGTAAGGCATTTTTGAGTTTGGGAATATTAGCAGGAAGGATTGGACAAAGGAGGACTGGGCTGCACCTTCCGCTTTGAAGAGCGCCCAGTAAAATCAGTGGCATTGTCACTCAGAAAGGTTCTGAGGAGGGGCTCCTTTCGAGGACGGAGCCTTTGGTGATTCCCGACTGTCCATTTACCGTCGTGGCCGAGTGCTAAACTCGAAGCTTTATTGCTTGGCCAGTGACCAGTGATTGTTATGATATATAAAGCGAAGGTTGAAATGTGATGTCTCGTAGAATGAATGGACTCTGGTGCCCCCGGGCCAGCCCTGGTTAAGACGGGAGCCCCTTGGGTTTCTCTGGCTTATCCCAGCGTTGCCTGTTCGGATCTCTTTCTCCTTGGCATCGTCGTCTCAACCAGTTGTTCAAATGGAGATTTAACCAATTAACTCCCTTAAAACACTTACACCCTTTAAAATAAAGCATTTTTACCCCCAGTGTTACTTACTTTAATGGATAGTAAAGATTCTTAAATCTCTCAGGTTTCAAAGAAGTGACTAACTAATGGTGGAATCTCAGGTGAGTGGAGTGGAGATTTTGGGGTCATTATTCAGTTCCAAACACAAAGCTGTGCAATTCACTCAGGAACCTCCCTTGAGTGGGGAAAAGAGCCTGTGCCAAGCAATTTCCTGCAGGAAACATGCATGCAGTTATTATGTAAGTGGTTCAAGTTCTTCCTTCCAGAGTTGCCACCAGGGTCCTTGGCTTCTGCAGTGCTTCCAACAGTGGGGACCATAACTTCTAGTGGTGGTCTCAGCTTAGATGTGGAGTAGCTTTGGAACTCTCTTTGTCAGAAAGTAAGACACTTGATTTTTCTCTCTCTGTGTGTATGTGTGTGTGTGTGTGTGTGTGTAAAATGTATTTTCTTTTTTTGTTGTGTATATTTTTATTGAAGTATAATCGGTTTATAATGTGCCAGTTTCTGGTGTACAGCATAATGCTTCAGTCATATGTGAACATACATATATTCATTTTCATATTCTTTTTCACCATAAGTTACTACAAGATATTGAATATAGTTCCCTGTGCTACACAGTATGAATGTATTGTTTATGTATTTTACATATATTAGTTAGTATCTGCAGATCTTGAACTCCCATATATAATATATTTTCAATTCAACTAGATCCCACAGAGGGAAGGAATCACATCCTTTTTTTCTTCTTCTGGGTATTCTTCAGGTCCAGGTGCAGGGCTTGGCGCAGAGCAGCAGCTGAAACCTGTGTACCGCACCCCCAGATGTTATAATTAACCTTTATTCTCTTGGCATTTCTCTTTGTCCCTTGTCTTTTTATTAAACGGATGAAACTCTGGTTGTATTGTCTTCCTTCCTGCCTTCTGCTCACTCATTCATTCACTTCATTAATGTGTTTGTTGCCAAATAGTCCTGGGACCAGTTCCCAGGTTTGATTCTTACTAATTGTGTGCTCGTTGGTATAATGGGTGATAAGAAGGGTCGCTACTTTTTAAGCAATAATTTAGTACAAGGCAGTGAGGTAAGTGCTAAGCTTGGTTTTTCAATCCTTCAGGTTGTGAGGATAAAATAAAGTGCTGTGTGTAAAGTGCTCAGCACAGAGCTTGAGGCAGGGGGAGAGCTTAATAAGAAGGCAGCTATCACCTTTCACAAAAATCCGCGTCTGCTCTGCCTGGTGCTGTACTGGTGTCACCACCGAGCAGAACTGTCAGCGGCTGTTTCTGATTGAGTTGGCCTGTATCTGGGTCATGGAACCAGGAGAATTGAATCCACGGCTGTCAGGGTACTACTGAAATCTTGTTCAGAAATGTGTTAAGAAGCTTCTTAGCACCAGAGACTTCCCCCAAGTTGTTGCCAGGGAGCTGTAATTTTTTTCTCCTCTCTTTTTGAAATGAGAATATACCTGAACTTAATATTCAAGTGTGACCATTGGAGGGATTTCCAAAGTATAGAGAAATTGGTCTGTCTGTGACACAGTAATTTCTTAATTTTATGTGAGATGAAAGAAACATTTTAAACCCCTTAATATGTGCTGTTTTGAGACAGTTGAAGGCACTGAATTCTCCTGTATAGGATGTATCTGTTTTCTGATGGTAATGCTTGTTTTTCTAAATACTTGTTACTAATGTTTTCTTGTTGACTGAAATCAGAGATAGAGCTCTCTCAGATCCTTTTTAAAAAAATCACGCCAAATAACAAGAGGACTGAAAATTCTAAGATTTTTATAAAATAAAAAGTGACCTGCTCAGAGATGCCCAGAATTACTTAAAATGATCATCATTATCTTCAAAACACCTGATTGCTTTGGTCTTTAGAGTCCAAAACGTCCGTGATGCTTCTTAATAACATGGCCGTCTGGTGAATCTTCTGTGGACTCATGCCATCTTAAGTTTGATTTATGTCAATCACTCATCCATGATTTGACTCTGGAGTGACATTTCTGCTCAGTGCCTCATAGCAGTGGGGTGAATGTGAATGTGGCCGCTGAAGCCGGGCAGCCCACGGGGCTTCCTAGCTGGTGCCTTTAGGAAAGTTACATGATGTTTATGTGCTTGACTTTTCTCGTCTGTAAAATGGGGTGGTAGGGGTCGCCACCTCACATGGCTTTATAAAAATTAAATACATTAATATTTGTGAAGACCCTAAGGGCAGTGCTTGAGAAACACCACGTGAACACCTCCACTGGCAAACTCCTGTCTCTCGAAAGGAAGCCTTGGATGCTTAGAGATTTCTCTTTTGTACCCAACAGAAGGGTCTTTGCTTCTATTTCTTCTCATTTGCCCTGGTCTACGCTGTGAGGCCACCGATCAAATTCAGTTGGTCTTCTCCACGCCAGCCGTTTGTTCATGTAAAGAGGAAACAAATGCGAAGATAAGGAGCGTCTCTTTAACCCTCCGGGTCACCTTCCGAGGTCCTTTCGGTTTGTGTCTGCCTCGGACTGTGGCGCTGGTTGCAGCGAGGTTCTGGAGATGAGATCCGGTGGGAGTCGACAAAGCCATGTCGTCCCACCCTCGCCCTGCTTCCAGCTTGCTTTAGGGTCCCTTCACAGCGCTGCAGCAACTACAGGGTTTTGTTTTTTGATTGTTTTTGGTTTTTTCACTGCAACAGATTTTACATTTATTTATTTTATCTTTGTTTCATCGGGATCTCTCTTCTAGAATGAGAAGCGCTGAGCAGTTAGAACAAGGCACATATTTCACCATCAAATAATTCGAGGATTGTTTTACCATCATCATCTGGGAGATGGGTTATCACTGAATCCCTGGGAGTTACCATCACGTTTCCCTTTTGTCCTGTGTTTTCCAGTCTCAGATATTCCCGACTGGTAAATACTTCCCATCTAAAGAATTATGGGAAAGTAGTTTGCCTGCATGAGTTTCCTATTCTTAGATTCTTTGCCGGTTATTTACCTATACGCGTATTTGTAATTACATTGCATACGTATATATGCAGTCATTATACTTATTAGTCATATAATTACTCTATAATTCTATATTTCCAACTATTACTGAAATAAAGCACAAATCACATCCCTTACTTTGAGTTTAGGTTCAGTTCAGCTTGTCTGTTGTAAGCTGATCTTCAGTGTTGTGCATTTTAAGGAGTTAAGACCCTCAGCTGGAAAGAATTTGCGTAAGGACTGGGAGCCGGGCAGTGTGGTCTCTCCACTTCTTCGTCAAGGCCTGCCTGTCCTGTCTTTCTAGAATGTCATGGATCCATTCCTCCTGTTCCATTTACTGCTTTCATCCTGGTTAGGGTCCCCGTTACTTCCTTCCCAATAATCGTCAGCTCACACGCCATCTCTTTCATGCCACTGTCCCCTGTGGTCCAGATGGAATTCATCTCTCTCAGCTTTCTGTATTTCTTTAGTATTTTATGTCTCTATTGTATTAGCTTTCTTCTTCTGCTTTGTTATAGTTATTACCATCTGTTCCCCCCAGTTGGGTGGTAGGATTCTTGGAGATGGGAACAAAGTCTCCTTGTTCTATCTGTGTCCCCTCCTGGCTCCTGGCACAATGGCTGCTCACTGAGGAAGCAGTTGAGGGACCCCAGGCGTCCCAGGTCCAGCCCTGCCTTCGGGTCTCAGGGGTACATTTCATACATGAGCCGCCTGAGCCACGCTGAGAAACCGGCGCAGGTTAACACGTAGGAGAGTTTTGGGCAAGTTTAGATTTAACCTCATTTATCTTCTGTTTGCACATTTGAGGATAATTTTCAATCATCAAATCTTTGTGGCTCCCAGACATTAAAGTTGCTGCCAGGTAGACCTACAGCTTATGCATCTGGTAAAAAAACGAAAAACAAACAAAAAAACCCAAGGTGTACTTGGTGTTGAACTTCTTATCGGCAGTAACTGGCTAAGACACAACAGCATAACCACCATGGACCCGATGTGGATGGCGGCAGCGTCGGGGAGGCAGTCTCCAGTGGTGGGTGAGGATCCCCGTGGTCTTGCTGATTAGTAACTTATGTTTGACACACTTAAAAATAAGAAGCTCCCAATTTGTACTCCCTTCAACTGCTGGAGCTGTAATCTCATCATTTCAGCCCTCTTCTTGGGAAGGATGTTCTTGGTGTGTCACTCCCAGGCACACGGGCTCTCTCATTAGTGCATGATCGCCATCAGGACTTCTGGGAGGACCCATTGCCTTGTCTGCGTGCTCTTTTCTTTCTTCTGGTGTCTTTGATCACAGCACGTGTCACCTGTCCTGGGATGTGCAGACATGCTGACAGTTCAGACCACAACATGTACTGCTGGGTGAGGGCCGTGTCGGCCCCAAGGGCCCCGCTGTGTGCACAGCTCTCTTGTCCGTGACTAGCTTTCTGGGATGAGTGGTGGTTCTGGAAATTGCAGTAATGACACATCTTGGTGAAGTCCGTTTTGGCTCCATCCCTCTTTGCTTTGGCCATGTTATCTGTAGCTTTAGAACTCCCACTAAAGGAACAGAATTATCTAAATTTCCATTTGACATTTTTCTTTACAATTGTTTTGACATCTCCATTTATAAATTTCTTTTCTTGTTAAAGCCAAATTGGAAAAGTGGATTTCTCAACAAGTCTTGCCTGGCTCGAAGCCTCAGGGTGGGCGCTCAGCTTGTTTAATTGGGGAGCATCTAATCCACTTACCATCCGTCAGTAAGGACAGCCCAGTGTTTTCTGAATTCCAAAGAGCTTGCTCCCAGGCCCCTTCTCTCCGCTGATTTCCCTGGGAGACCAGGTTAGGTCATATGTCCGGGTTCCACATGGTCCTAAATTCCACATGTTAAGACTGAAAGAAAGGGAACATTTTACCTTTGTAAATCTCCACCTGTAGGTTGCAACAACAATATTCTCCTGTATTTTCTTCTAAAAGCTTCATAGACTTACGTCCTGTAAAGGTATGTAGACTTATGATCCGTCTTGAATTTTTTCTGGTATGGTATGCAGAAGTAGGGGGTTCAAAATTAAATTTTTTCCATGTGAATGTCACTTGTTCCAGTACCATTTGCTGAATTTAATTTTCATTTTGAATTGTTTAGTGTCTTTGTGAGAAAAAATCTGTTGATCAAACAAGCGTTGGTCTATTTCTCTATTCTGTTGCCGCAGTCTGTGTGCTCCTGTGCCAGCACCACACTGTCTGGGTACTCGAAGCTTTACAGTAAATCTGGAATTCAGATATGGAAGTCCTTAGCTTGGTTTTACTTTTTCAGCGTTGTTTTGACTTTTCCAGGCCCTTTGCATTTCCATATTAATTCTAGAATCGGCTTGTCCATTTCTATAAAAAAGCCCAGGGGAACACGGATAGGGTTGCATTGAATCTGTAACTGACTTTGCAGAGAATGTATGTCTTAATGATACTGATTCTTCTAATCCATGAACATGATATGTTTTTCTAATTATTTGGGTCTTTTAAAAAATTTCTCATGGCAAAATTTTGTAGTTTTAAGTATAGAGGTTCCTCATGTCTTTTGTTAAGCTTACTCCTAAATATTACATGTTTTTGAGGCTATTGTAAATGGAATTATATAAGTTTCAATTTCCAATTGTTGCTGCTAAAGTGTAGAAATAGTGACTGATTGAAACCTTTATGGAAGTGTAACTGACATACATCAAACTGTGTATATTGAAATTCAAAATCTTTTGACATATATACATATGTGTGTGTATGTATATATGTATATATATACCTGTGAAAGCACCGTCCATCATAATCAAGGCAACAGACACATCCATCCCAAGAGTTTCATGGCGCCCCTCGGTAACCCTTCTCCACCCTTGCTACTCCCACCCTCACACACCCCCGCCCCACCTCAGACAACCCCTGGTCTGCTTTCCGTTACTGTAGCTTAGTATTCATTTCCTAAAATTTTATGTATATGAATAATAGGTGCTTAGTCTGTTTTGTCTGTTCTCTCCTAGCATAATTATTTTGAGATTCCTCCATATTGTTACGTATAGCCATGGTTTCTTATGAAATGTCCTCCTAATCTCTGGTAACATTGCCTTTCTTAGTCTGTTTGCTGACGTTACAAAGGAACGTATCATAAGGGATATTTTGTCTGATGTAGTCCATCGTTTTCATGTTTGCTGCTGTGTAGTTTATGTTTGTTTTTACTTTCAGCAAATTACGTCTTTACAGTTACGGCGAATCTATTCTAGACCTAATATAGTTGATTCTTGGTGCTTTCTCATCCCCAGTCTTAGAGTAGCTGCTTTTCAGTTGGAGTTTTTAGTCCGTTTGCTTTTACTGCAATTGTCACATGGTTGGATTTAGGTCTGCTGTTTTGCTGTACTTTTTCCTGCTTGTTGCGTCTGTTTTGAGGAACAGGTGGGAGCAGGTGTTTACTGGATTATAGCGCTGGTGATGGGAGGGTGAGGGACTGTGGGTCTGGCCCCTTGAGGCACGTGGTGAGGTCGTCAGGGGAGGGAGACAGTGGAGGGAAAAATGTCAGAACCTTGAAGAGAGAAAAGAAGGTAGGAAACTTACTGTAATGAGTGAGGAAGTGAGGTTTCTAGTAGACAGAGTAGGTTATGGGATACATTGAGTGTCCATTCATTTATTTCTTCATCGTGTATTAATTCAACATTTGAGTCTCTCCTTGATGGGGAAACAGGGGTGACCGTGCTCCCATGAGACTTTTGGTCTCAATGGATGTTGGCCAAATAACCTCAGTGATAAATGCAAAGGGATGATAAGCTAAAAGACAAGTGCAGTTAGATAGTAGAGATGGTTGACTCTGCAGGAATGTGCAGCAGAGGAGCCCGAGCTTCTGTGGGTGTAAAGAGTGGTTTGTTAGAGCCAGTGGCCCTTGAACTGAGATCTCCAGTCGGTGTAGGTTAAGCCAGGCAGTGGCTGGTGAGGGAGTGTGCAGACACAGAAGCAGTGTGGCCCGTGCTCTCCGGCGGGGGAGAGGATGCACGCTGAACGCGCTGACTCTGCGCTGGCATGGCCGGAGCGCAGAGCAGGACGGGGCACGGAGGGCGGGGTGGCAGCTCAGGGCCACACGGCCCCCGGGCCCTACCAATTGTGGTGAAGTTTCGATCTATCAGTAATGAATCTGAAGTGAAACCAGTCAGCTTAAATGATCAAAACTCCTTAAATTATCAAAACTTTCTTTGATGTAAGTTCACTGGAACTGACGAAATTGGGCTAAAATAAATTATCAGAGCAATCCGCAAAATGAGTCATTGCCTCATTTTCTGACAGTCAATTTTATTTCTTTTTGAGGGAATAAAGGTAATTAGAGAACATCAGGCATTGCTTCCAGGTTTCAGAGTGGCTTCCATCCAGCCACGGAGAGCCTCACGGCAGAAAACCAGATGTTCCAATAAAGACCCGGGTGGACAAATGTGGACGACATGCCTTACGTAAATCCACGACGGAGACCTCTCATGGTGTTTAGGCTCTAAAGTATCTGTGTGAATGCCTCCATTCTTCCAGGAGCACTGAAGAGAGGCTTAAAAGCACTTGTTGGGCATGTTCGTACCTTCCTCCCTACAGTGTCAGCCAAGGCATGTGCAGCATTCAAACAATGGGATTATTGACTCGAAGACATCTTCTGAGTGCCTTCCAGGTATGTCCATTGTGCTTGGTACCATGGACTTGGCAGTGAGGGAAGTGGAGATGAACCCAGCAGAGAATCTCTCCTCCGAGCAGGAAGGTCAGGCTTCGTGAGAGGCAGTGGTGATGCTGGTTAGAAAGTGTGGGAGCCGGAGGGGAGGTCAGGTCATCCACAGAGAACAGAGAAAGAAAGGTGTTTCTTACGGGCTGGACAATACTCACGATGTCTATTTCCTCTTTGTTTCTTTCCACATTTAAAAATTCTTTTTACAACGTGTTTGCATTTTTCTTATAAACAAGAAAAATAGATTAATCATAAAGGCAAGCACACAACATAAGATTTACCCTTTCCACACATCTTTAAGCATACAACATAGTATCATCTCCGAAGACATCTAGTTGTAAACATTAAATGCCTACAGCTTTTTGGATGTCAGTCATACCTCAGTGAAGCAATGAAAAACAACTGCAGAAACAACGTGTGCTTTCTGGCTTTTTCTATTTTTTGGTTCAACATGTGTTGTTGAACTTGTATTCCGTGCAGTGTGCTGTCCTACGTCATGGTCCTCATTCCTGCTCATGGGATGGAACAGGACATGAAGGTTTAGGGGAAAGAAAATTGTGCTCACGGCATTTGTTTTCGTGGTTTTAAATCATCTCAAAGGAAAATGGGAGTGCTGCGCCCTCAAGACACACGGTTCGCTTCTTTAGTAGCCATAGGGGCTGCCGGGGAAGCACGGGTATTCACTGGAGCTTGTTCTGTTTGGATTTCTCCGTTAAGAGTTAAAAACTTGGAGAAGCAGTACATGCCTGGGAAACTCTGCAGACAAATTCTTGAGTTGGAAATGCATGTTACTGGATCCTTTAATACAAAAAAAATAATGCTTCAGATTGTACTTTGGACATGATGTCCACTTTTTTGGCTCGACAAACAAACCCGAAATTGTTTTTAGCTTTCTGCTCTGGCATTCGCAAAGTTTTGCTTGAGACCCTTGGAGATTTGCTGAAAAAGATTTATTTGTGTGTGTTCTGAAGAGCATGCCAAAATTCTTCTGCTTCGTGTTTTTCAAGAGTCTTCTAAATTAAAAAGTGAGTACACGAGGGAGGGCAGAGCACTGGTTTAGTTGTTGTGCAAAGTAAACGGGTTTATTTCCAGGAGGAGGAGAGGAGGGCTGGTGTGACAAGGGGAGAGCTGCCTTGCACAGTGGAGGAGTTCATTTTATTCCTTACAAAGTTGCTGTCTCTATTTAACGAAAAACCACAGGAACATAACCATCTATCAGTTTGGGTACTGCCTCTAATGGATTTTTACCCTGAGTCCTAGCAGTTGATTAAAAATAGTCCAAACCACCTGCCTCACCTACAAACCTACAAAGGAAACATCTGAAATGACAAAAACCAAACAAACAAAAAAACCCAACAAAAAAAAACCCAAACCCAAATGTCTTTTTAAAGAAGTTCCAGAGAGTTTACAGCTCAGCTGAACAGTCAGAATCAAAAGAGTAAATATTTGCTCAGAAATACTTAAAAACACACTAACCACCACAAGTGCTGTGTGTTTTTTTTTTTTTTGGAAGAAACATGTTCATTAAAATAAAATGTATGCAGACATAGAACACAATATATACATCTTTATGCATTGTTTACTGACTGAAATACTATTTATACTGTGATACAGATTAACATTAAATACGCAGACTGCATTTGGAGCTAGAAAAATGTTGTATAAATAGTTTTCTAAAGTGTAGACCAAACGAAAAAAAATAATAACTTTTGTTTAGTTTCACTGTGATGCCAGTGACAGATCCTTGGACTGGTTTGCATCCGCAGACGCTTCCAGCAAAGCTGCAGTCCCTCGTGCCCTCCCAGAGCCCTGAGCTGATGGCCCAGCCGCCCTGACTGATGGTCCCTTTGGTAACAGAACTTCCCTGGTGTTTAACTGGTACCACCGCTGTCCTAATCACTGCGCTTTGTTTATTCATTCACATGTGCTTATGAAGATGTGTCACCGCGGGAGGAAGTGGGTGGGAGAAACATCAGTTTTCAGAGTGTGCAGAAGCCCAGGGCTGCTTGCTTTCTCTCTCTGACTTGACCTTTGCCCCGTGGCGGGTGGGGACGAGCCAGTGGGCTGGGATCGGAGCAGGACCAGAGCCGGGGCCGGTGCTGGTGCCGGAAGTATAGCGTGTTTTCCTTGAGTTACTGTATCAAATGGGATCCTGTATTTAAAAGCTCCTTACAGAGTGTGATGCAGATAACAATGTAGCCACTAGAACAGCCTCGGTAGGTGGTGAAATTACTCTGAATTTTTAGAGTAGCCAAAGAGTTGAGAACAAGTGACAGTGACTCTGTAAAGACCTTCTCTGTGGCCATGACGTATTCTTGACCCCGCAAGGAGGGCGTAGATTAGCGTCCCTCCCACCCAAGACTCTGGGTTGAATCTTTTCTGTTTCCTCAGTGAAAGCACATCATTAGCCTGTCTTTCCTGTTTCTTCAGCTCTCTCCTCTCTGCTAGGTCCTTCTCATCACGACTCTATTTCCTCCCATTTAAAAGCCTCCCTCTCCTGTGCACACATCCATGGGTTAAAACAGAACAGACTCACCCTCCCTGAACCCTGCGTCCTCGCCCAGCAGTGCTGTCTTCTTGCCCCGTCTGCTGCCAGTTGTGGGGTCTGTCACAGCCTGATTTGCCCCTGCGCCCCTTCACAGCTGTCCCTTGCGGGGAGCTCGCGGTCTCTTTTGCTGCCTCCCTTGGACGGACGGTGGACCCCAACGCCTCGTCCCGGGATCTTTCCTTACTAGATCATTGAAGGTGCTCAGGCTCGTTTCTTCTCTTCGCTCTACAAATGCTCCCAAGGGACCTCATCCAGAGCCTGGGGCTTCCATTGTCTACAAGCCATTGGCCCCCAGTTCGCATTCTGTCCGTGAAGCAGACTCACGGTCAGCATCCCTCCCGCCTTGCCTGGCGACGCCTCAGGGATCTCAAGCTGAAGATGTCAGGACTCATGACCTTCCCCAGCCAACTCAGTTTCCCCCTCCTCCCAGGAATCACACTTGCCCCCTCCTGCTGCCCCGCCAGCAGGTTGAAACTTCCACCCCCAGCGTGTTTCCAGTTGTCTGTATTTTGCCGGCCCCTCTGCTGTCGCTCTCGCCCGGCCACCAGCACCGCCTGCCCAGGCCTCCCCCAGAGCCTGGTGACTGTCTCTGCCCACGTGCGCTCTCCTGACGACCGCCTGGGCCGCACTCCTCCCTTCTCAAAATACCCCTGATGTCCTGGCGTGGTTCCATCTCCTGGTCTCTGTGCTGGGAGCCCCCCCTTAACTTTCCTGCCCTGCTCACTCACCCTTTGTTCCAGGCTATTTTCTACCCCGTCTTTTCTGACCCTCCTCCCCACCAAAAAGGAGGTGAAGCTCCCCATCACACAGCGTCCTGTGTTTTTCTTGCAGCGCTGATCACGTTTATAATTTAACCATTTATTTATGTCAAATTCCCCTTTTAGACTTTCTTTATAGAAGAAAAGGAACCCTGTCCACCTCATTTATTATTGTGTTGCCAAGATTACCAAAAGAGTTCCGTTGGAGCATGGTACATATTCGTTAAGTGAATGGACAAACCCATTTGTTAAGCAGACTCAGCTGGTATTGAAAGTGAGCCCAGAGAAAGTATAGGACACAATTTGAAATGGACAGTCTGCAAAATTAAGAACAAAAATTCAAGTCTGGTGTAGAAAGAGTAGGCTCACGAAAGTCATGGGATAAAATTGCGAATCTGTGTCAGCACAAAATGCAGTGGAGAGTAAGAGCTGTGGATAGCAAAGGCATTTTCTGTTATGACGATTCTCTTTTTGCTGGTAAGTCATCTCGACCTAGAGTCATTAAAAAGGGCGTTCATTGCCTTGAATGAGTAGAGCCTGCTGGTCATGTGACTGCCCATGCGGCTGGGTGCAGGTCCCCACTAGGACCCTCAGACTTGCTGGGAGAAGTGGGGCGGGGGAGGGCTGCCCATCTGAAGAAGGAAAAGTATCTCCTGTGAGTTTCTGGGTTGGTAAATTGAATACATATTCAACTCGCGGTGGCCTGCCCTGTAAATGGCAGCCTTTTATTTTGTTATCCACGAGAGGCAAAGAGGCTCTATTTGTAATGATCCTGGAATAGTGGGTAAAAAGCAAGAGTGCCTTCTTCTGAGAGGAAGACAGCGAGGGGAGGGTCTGTCCAGGGACGAGGTGACCTGGGAGAAGACAGGGTCATGACAGCGCTGGGAAGAGGGAAGAGGTCCAGGGAAAGGGACCCAGGCTCCTTTTCCCAAGCCACCCATTGCAGGCACCCCCGATATGCACTTAAGGGGTCAGTGTGAGGAAATGGAAGGCCGTTCCCTATGGACCCAGTTATATCTTTAGAGAATGTTCTTGGCCAAAAATAACGATTTCCTTCTCTGTGAATTACACACCACCAGGAGGTTCTGCCTTCTCGACTTCCTCATAAGAATTTCCAAATTGCCTCACAACAATTCTCAGATAGCACATCCTGGCCACCCCAGGCAAGAGAGAGAACAGTGCAGGGGGCAGGGCCCCGGAGCAGAGGGAGGCACCCCGATGTTGATAACTAGTCCTGTGTCTTTGGTCTAGCTTTGCCTCCTTTATAAAATGGGCTTAATGCAAAAAAAAAAAAAAAAAAAAGGCATGGTCCCAGTTCTGACATGAGTGAGTTCTGGAATGTTAAGCATGAGACAGCATCTTTGCAAGCAAAGAAACTGGAGGCCACTTGGGGAAATATGGCAAAGATGCAAAGTGACCACAAAAACAGCAGATTTGCTAGAGCGTCCTGCTTTGTGTGTGGACAGCGGACTCGGGAGTGGCTCCGGGAGCCCAGTGGCTGGGGCCTCTGGGGAGGGCTGTGGGCACCGCCTGCCGATTCTTCCCAGTCAAAGCTGCAGGTGAGGGAGCTGGCAGGGAGCGTGCCGTCAGCAGGGAGACATGAGCGGGGGTGTGCAGGGTAAATACTCAGTCATCGGGCCTGCCTGTGCCTCCCGGGCTAGAGAGAATTCCAGGAGTGGAGCAGAGGGGTCTGAGCAGGGGCAGACATGCTCCTATCTGTGGGGACAGGCTGAGCTCAGCTGTGGGGAGGATCTTGCCTGGATCCCCAGGGGCAGCATGATCTGGACCATGTCAGGAAAGGGAGAAACGACCCAGGGGGACTGAGGGGAGCCCAGGAAGCAGAGCCCAGACTGGGCCGGGCGCCGGGCTCCTGTGGGACCCCGCGGGCCCCGCGCGATCACACACACCTGCCGATACTGGCCCGTGGGGGTGTTCCGGGTACCCATTTTGGACCAGCCTCTGTCGCACCAGTTTTCATAGAAGGCTTTATTCAGAAGGGTGACTTTTTTTTTTTTTCAAATTGAAAGAATGTGCTGTGTATTAAAGAGATGCTCTAGGACAGAGCGGGTTTGCTCAGTTTATTTCACGGGGTGGTGGGTGGTTGTCAAAGGAGAGACCCTGAATACCTGCATCTCTTATTAGATGAAAAGCCGCGTGTTAATGACCTGGGGGATGACGGCGGAGCATCTTAACCTGGTAAATTTTATTCCACACGTCGTGTCATACTCAACTCAAAGGGTCAGAAGGTCAGTTTGGGAGGTTAGAATGGACACCAGCGTCTGCACCCCAGATGGAATAAAGGGGTGAGGGCAAGCTGGAGAGGGCGTTTTTCCAAATGACTGACGTCTGGGAGCCCCTCAGTCCTGGGGCTCTGGGCCCAGCTCCGTAGGGCCTCTGGTTTGTCCCTGCGGCCGCTCACCTGAACCGGGCCCCGGCGTGGGCCCCCCGCCCGCACCCTCCGTAGGGGAGTGCTCCTTTGCTCCCTGGTTTCAGTTGTCACTTCTGTGCAGGTGAGGACAGCGACGGCCCCGCCCGTCCCGACTCCTCCTGAGCCGGCTCGGCGCGCCTGCGCTGCTGTTCGTTCCCTCCGATGTCAGGCTGTCACTTCAGACGCAGCACGTCTCACCAGCCTCACCTCCTTCCAGACAAGCCAGCCCCCGGTGCCGTCAGCCGTGCCACCGTGATGTTCAAGTCACCCGCGTCGGGATCCACCCGTCAGCCGGGCTGGTGGCTCCGCGTGTCACGTGCACACCTGTCTCTCGTTGCCATCCCCTTGCTGCTGCCAGCCGTGTTTAGGTCTCAATCACCTGCCGCCGAAGTTATTAGACGGTTGTCACAGCGGCTTCCTCCCCTGCACTCCCTCCTCCTCCGTCCAGCTCACGCCCTGTCGGGTGGGGCGTGCTGAGACCTCGCCGAAAAGGGTTAAGGCTGCTGCTGCTGCTGCTGCTTTGGATTCCTGATTAATTACAAGATCAAATAGAGACTCCAGCCTGTAACTCATGGCTCTTCATAATCTGGCCCCGTCTGCATGGCACCTTTATCCGTGGGGACCCCTGTTGCTCAAAATGTACGGTCCACGTAGAGGAGGTTGTGCGCGCCCACCTGCAGAGGCCTGGGGCCTTCTCGCCCTGAGCCCCCCACCCCGCCGCTCCCCAGGCCCCGCAGCGAGGGCGCCTCCCTCCTTCCTTCTCTGAACAGCACTCCAGGCAGGCAGCAAGCTCTCCTCCGCTGCCCGGGCCCTGAGGGTTTCTCCTTGGGAAGGCCTCTCTGGTCATTGCTTAGTGTTTGGTTAGTTTCCATTTTATGAGCGTTTTGTTCTCCCGACTGGATGGTAAACACTTTGAAGATAGGTGTTATGACTTAATTCCAAAGAAAGCCTCTCCCTGACTTCTTCGAGGCCAGCAGCTGTGCTTGACGTAGCAGCAAAAAACGCACTGTCATCTCCGTGGGCGCAGAGGCTTATGCAGCGAGGGGCGTAGGTGCCGCAGGTTGTTGACACTTGCAGGTATGGGCAGCAAGGAGCTGCTGAAGGGCCTGTGAAACCTTCTCATGGGAAGTTCTGGAAAACAGATTTGTTTGATAAATTTCTTTTTTTTTTTTCATTTAACCTTTTCCGTATGGGATTTTTTTTTTAATTGAAGTAGAGGTGATTTACAATGTTCTGATAATTTGTGGTGTGTTTTATAAAATTCTTGATTTTCAGTATGCATGTTCTTTTATCTCCAGGCATAGAAAGATTTCCATATTCCAGAAAGAGCACATCACTTCGGTGGGATAACGTATGTGCAAGTATTTTGTAAACTTAAAGCACTATAAACAGATGAAGGATTATTTTGATTATGATAAAATTTCCTTAAGCAATAATCTAAGGGGAAGGATGCAGGGAGCAAGTCTATAATGCCGTTCACCCAGCAAGAGCTCATCCCTTCTGGCCGGAGAAGTGGAGGGGACCACGCGCTCTCTTTTTTTCTAGTTCTCCTCCCTTCTGGCAGCACTGAATCTTGCCAGAAACCATGATTTGTGTGAGAGCAGCATTTTGCTGTCCTGGTCCCGTTGCATGTCTGTGGGAGGCTGGGAGGCGCTTCCGTTGCTGTTGGAAGCCCTCTCTTTAATTGCTACGTTTTGGGAAGTTAGCTGGATATTGCATTAAACTGACAAAACAAGTTGTTGGGGACCACTCTATTTTTTATTCAGTGTTGAAAAAGTGGCAGTTAGTTGTTTGCTTAATCCTCCAAGCTGATGAGGCATTTCGTTATCGTACCACTAATACACTCTAGAAAACGGAATCATGAGAGAACAGAAGTCACTGAAATGTAAACATGTGAATAATTTACACTTTCAACTGGTGTTAAATAAAAGGTTTTAATCTAGACAGAGATCTGACAATAAATATTCATTTCTAATTTCCAATGAGTAAACTTTATCTCTTTTTAAAAGCCTTTCCATTTGATTTTTTTTTTCCTGAAAGATAATGGCAAATTTGACATGGGCACGTTTGGGAATAAAATTTCCCTCTGGTCAACAGCACCATGAAGAGTTATTATGAAAATCAAAATTTGAAATAATTGCCAACACAGTAATGAGTAGCCATCTTCTGATTCTTGCGTCGTCCTCCCCTCAGAGTGTTACCTTCCTGGCGTGGTATTCCTGGGGTACGTGGAAAGGAAGCAGCGGAGAGAGATTGCCTCTTCACGTGGTTGGTTTGTTGGGTGGTTGCCAGCCCGGGCAGAGACCTGCCTCGGCGACAGGAGTCAGCTTTGATTTCACCAGCCGGTGTCCGCACAGCCCTTGACACAGAGGGAGAGAGTGCCGCTGAAGGAAGAGAAACGTTTGAGGCATTCCGAGTCATCACCGACTCAGGGGACCTGCTGGTACTTCTCAGGTCGGGACAGGTCCAGCAGCATCCCCAGGGGCGTCCTTTGCTGTCACACCCAACCCCCCACGCCTTCTTGCTTATCCTTCTGTAAGCACTGTAGAACGAGGCCCAGCTGCTCTGTTTTTTCTTTTTCCTTTTTAAATGGATTCCTTGAGACGAACTTCCCATGCTATAAAATTTACTCATTAAAGTGTCCAGTCCAGTTATTTGTTAGTGCATTTGGAGAGTTAGGCAACCGCCGTCTAATTTTCGAACATTTCCATCTCCCCAAGAAAAACCTTGTGCCCAACTGCAGCCCCGCCACCGTGTCTGTTCACTCTTCTTCCCTGGGTTTGCTCCCTGCCTCGGAGGTTGCTGGCACTCTCATGGAAGTGTGTCACTTTCAGGTGAATGAATTGGAACACGTGCACTTCCATCGTGGGAGTCAGAGCTGAAAGGAGCCATGAAAGCTCATCTCATCCAAACTTTTCATCGTATGGCTGAGAAAACGCACTGCCCGTCGCATGGTTAAGGAGGGTTAGTGAGGGTCTGGGGTTCCGGGTTAGGTGACTGTGGCTTTAACCTAAGAGGAGGCACACGTGTTCCAGCAGAGACATTTCTCGTTGCTTGTGGAGGCAAGATGATCCCTGAGAGCCAGATCCTGCAGGCGACTTACTGGCGACTGTCTGTCGCTGGAGGTGTTGTCTGTATGACCTAATTCACACTGCGGCGCGTCCCCACTGAGACAGAGCGGGGCCTGCTGACCGGGGTGTTCCTGCCAGGCTGGTCCTCACTGCTGACTGTGGGTGCAGGGCTGGGACCCATCATTGTCTTGCCTCGTCTCCTCTCCTGTCCTTTGCTCTTTACTCTTGGAAACACCTCATTTTGCTTCTTCCTTCCACTGTAGAATTAGCTCTGCCTGGGAACGGGCCCTTCTCGGGGCTCCCGCACTCCCTGGATGACAGGCCTGGCGGCAGCCGGGCTCCCAGGACTGTTCTCAGGGAGAATTTGAGAGAGAGGCACATGCGTCTTCTCTGGGACTTTTCTGTTTGAGCAGATGGTGGCTGCTCAGATGTCCGAGTGTGTTTTCATTGTTTGATTCACAGAATTTTTATAATCAAAACTATGCAGAGTGAGTTTTCCAAAGAATTTCTTTTTCTAATAGGCAAACGTCTGTTCAGATTCGAATACCAGATTATAAACAGATACAGTTTCTCCGAACATCTCCAAAGGGGCCATTGACAAGATCTTGCTCAAGGAACAACCTGTTATTACAAAGAATTATGTCATTTTCAAAGATATTTCAGACCAGTGGATCAAATCCTCTCATATTTCTACTGATTAAATCAGCTGTGATTTATCTGAAGATTATGAACATAAACCATAAAATAAAAAAGGTCTCCTGATTTGAAAATTGGTCACTAAAATCATACTCTCTAAAGTCCCCACAGATACTTCATTTCAACAGATAAACATGTTTGATCTTTCTATGTGTGATAAAAACCTTTTGTCTAGCCAAGAAAATATAAAAATATGTTGTTCCTAAATAAATACATAAAAATCAACGGTAATCTTACATATCATCTATAAGCAGCTGGCCCATTAGTGGAAAATATGATTAGTGTTCCTGTCCACAAAAGCCACCTAGAATAAAAAGTACCTAGGAAAAAATATGAAGAAGAATAATATAGAACCAAAAGAAGAAAACCACAAAATTTTGCCAAGAAAGATAAAAATAAGATTTAAACAAGTAAGACACACTAAGTTCTGGATGGAAAGACTCAGTATGGTTGCTGTCATCTGTAAGTGTTCTGTATTTTCTTAAGTAAATTATGGAATTATTAAAAACTTTTTTGATCGTTAATTCATTCCATCAACATTTAAAGATCGATTAGACTGTGTGGCATTGGAGTTATGTGTGGATTTGAATCTCCCCAAGACGCTCTCTGCAACCCAGATAAACAAAACAGGGTAGTGCAGGGTACTGAACTGCAGACTCCAAAAACTGGATGACCAGGAAATTCCTGCTGAGCCCAGAATGTGGTCGGGTGCGGCCAGGCCGCCGTCAGCCACGGCAGCGAGGGATTGGTTGTGTGTTGGCTGGTGCAGGGGTCGGGGGTGGGGCGCTGAGGCCCTGCATCTATTATTTTTGGAAACTACAAATATCCCCCAAACCAAGCATCTCACTTTGAATATGCAAATGTGGCCACGACAGGCCAGATAGCGATGTTCTCAGACTGAGCTGCCGGTGTGAGCAGGAATGGTTGTACAGGTGGGTGTTGGAGCTGCGAAGGTGCTTCGACAGCCTTGTCCTTGGGACTCGCACGTGACCAGCGGACAGGTTCAAAGGGAAAGAGCTGCCCTCCGCGGGAGAGTGCTGGAGTCAGAAGCCAAGCTGAGCGGGGCAGGCACAGCGGGGTCCAGGGGAGAGAGGCTCAGGCAGCACGGAGCGACGGCCCCAGGGAGCCTCCCCAGTGGCTACTGCAACGGCCAAGCCCAAAGTGAACAGGGGGAGCGCTGTCCTGAGGGTGAGGTCTGCAGCGCCGTCGGAGACCCAGAGCTGGCCTGAGAAACCCTCCGCCTCCAGGCCTGAGCTGCAGGCAGAGCAGGGACTACACAGGGGCCATGTTTTGAACCATTCCCAGTTTCCTGAGTTAAAGGGAGACTTTAATCTACGTGCTGAAAAGGGCACACTGCCTATGTGAGCAAGTTGACCCAGAATGGAGAAGCTCCAGATGTGTCCTAGGAAGGGTACTGGACTTTGAGAAATAAGGAAAACACTCTCTGAGGATCCAGGCAACCTGTCAAAATAATTTGTAAGAGAAGGAAAATTAGACCAGCATCAGTCTTCTCAGCAGAAACATTTTGTGCAAGAAAAGCCAGAGGGCGTGGGGAGGGGTGAGTTACGAGCTCGCGGTTTGCAGACCCTAACTGTCTATACAATGGATAAACAGTGTCTCTTCTGCAGAGCACAGGGAACTGTGCTCAATATCTTGCAGTAACCAATGATGAAAAAGAACATGGAGATGAATATATGCATGTATACGTATGGCTGAAACGTTATGCTGTACGCCAGAAATTGACACAACGTTGTAAACTGAATATGCTTTGTAAAAAAAAAAGAAAAAAAGAGATGTCTTTTTTAAAATCTGAAAATAGATGCCTTAAAGTCTAATTCTCTTGCAAAATCTGATACTCGGTTGTTCTAATTTATTCCGGCTCTATTGAGATTGGCTGATTAAAGAAAGAGACAGGTTGTCCTGCAAAGATATTAGTGATAAGAGAAACACTAGAAGAAAAATATAAGCCTTCTGAATACCAGTTCTGGTAAATAATACCAGAACAGTAGAGAAAAAGACCCCATAGCGAAAGGCTTGTGCGTGCATGTGTGTGAATTACAACATACATTGTATACATACACCTACATGTAGACATATAAAATGTGTATATAGTATGCGACACAATGTGAAAGAACCAAATAGAATATTGTCATACCAGTAAATGTAGAAAGGTTTAACTCACTCATTGAAACAATGGTGTCTGATTGGCCCACAAAGCAGAAGACAACTCAAAGCTGAATCCCAGAGATATGCCTAATACACAGTAATGGAGAGATAAAAATGAAGGGCTGGTAGAGATGCAAATACCAATAGAAACAAAGCAGGTGCTGCAACTTGACAAAAGGCAAGGTGGGATTCAGGCCCATAAACCTTAAATGACGAAAAAAGGATACTTTATAAAGCTAAAGGCCACACTTGATGATGAAGATATAAAAATTATTAGTATCTGTGCATTAGGTTACTCATTAGTGAAACTCGTGCGACTGAAACCACAGGAGAGGAAGGAAGAAATGAACAGGTTCACTGGAACAAGAGAAATAGACGGGCATGTACAGGAGGGCAGGTCCCTGACAGAACAAGAGGACAGAAAATCTGGCTAGGACTCACTCACCCACTCATCACGTAGAAGGCCAAACAATGCAGAGGATAAGGCAGACTTTGTGAATATGTTTCACATTTTGTACCTCTTTTCAAGTACACATTCATGAAAAATGACCATATATTAGGTCATAAAGAAAACCTCAGTAAATTCCAAAAAATGTAAGTAATACAAACTACCCTCACTGACTAAATGCAATAAAACTAGGAATTAAGAAAATAAGAAACAAAGTTACTTCCACCTGGAAAAACAAAACCTTCTATTAACAACTCTTGGGTCAAAGGGGGAATAAACAAAGTTGCAGAATTTCTAAAACCGTTCTAAGGAAAACTCAGTGTATCAGAATCTATGGGATACAGCTAAATAAAACAGAGGAAAATCGTACCATTATTTAGCTCTGTCACCAAAAAATGGTAACAAATGTGTTACATTACCACTTAAAAATATAGAAAAGAACACATGATACCAAGAGGAATTAATAAAAATATATACATTGGACAGCCATCTCCTTTGTCCACGGGGCAGTTTAAACAGCACAGGAAATCTCTGTGCCTGGGAGTCTGGGCCCAGACGGTGGGATGTGGGGTGCATGTGTTTGGTTACTTTTTTATTTCTTTTGTAGGTATTGGTCTATTCTGGTTTTCTACATTTCTTTAGTCACTTGTGGACATTCAGAATTTTGTAAAGAAAAAACTGTCCATCTTATCAACATTTAAAATGTACTGGTCCAAAGTTACACATCACAGTACATTGACAATTGACACCATGAATGCAGCTTTGTGGTTTTACGATTCTGAGGTCCTTTGCCTCCCGGGCTTGGCTTATCTTTCTGAGTTCTCACTTTCCTTAGATTTTGGACTGGTATTTTGGACTGTTATTTCCTTACAGTATTGACAAGTTTCTTTCTTTCTTTTCTTTTTTTTTTAAGGATACAAGGAATCTCGTTGCTTTATTTCTTACAACTGCATGTGAATCTACAATTATTTCAAAATAAATATTTTATTTTTTGTGTACTAAGGTTTGAAAAGTTTTTAAATTAAAAAAAATTGGCGTATAGTTGATTTACAATATTAAAAAGTTTTGGGTGTACAATGTAGTGATTCACAATTTTAAAGGTTATACTCCATGTATAGTTATTACAAAAATATTGGCTGCATTCCCTGTGCTGCACAATACATCCTTGCTGCCTATTTATTTTGTACTTAACAATTTGTACCTCCTAATCCTCTACCCTTATTTTGCCCCTCTTTTCCAACTACTAACCACTAGTTTGTTCTCGATACCTGTGATTCTGTTTCTTTTCTGTTATATTTACTAGTTTGTTTTTTAGATTCCACATGTAAGTGATATCATACAGTTATTTGCCTTTCTCTGTCTGACTTCACCATACATAATACCCTCCAAGTCCATCTACATTGTTGCAAATGGCAAAAGTCCATCCTTTTCATGGCTGAGTAATATTCCATCATGTACATATAAATATATACCATATATCCTTTATTCATCCATCTGTTGATAGGCATTTAGGTTGCTTCCACATCTTGGCTATTGTAAATAGTGCTGCCATGAACATTGGGGTGCATGTATCTTTTTGAATTAGTGTTTTCATTTTCTTTGGATATATAGCCAGGAGTGGAATTGCTGGATCATATGGTAGTTCTATTTTGAGTCTTTTGAGAGATTTCCAACTATTTTGCACAATGGCTGCATCAATTTACATTCTTACAAACCGTGCACAAGGGTTCCCTTTTCTCCATATCTTCACCAATATTTGTTATTTGTGACAGGTGTGAAGTGATATCTCACTGTGGTTTTGATTTGTATTTCCCTGGTTAACAATGTCGGTCATCTTTTCATGTGCCTGTTGGCCAACTGTATGTCTTACCATATTAACAAGTTTTCATGCATTTAAGGAATATTACAATTTTAATTATTTTTAGTTGGAAGTATGTGGCACAGGAATGGGTGTCTCTTGTTTTTTGTCATAATTATTTCCTCATATTTACTTGAGGTTTTTTAGTTATTTTTCCAATGTCTTGAATGCTTAGCTAGTTGACTTGTAGCCTTTCTTCTTTCCTGAAAACCTGTTTAAGCTCTGCATTCTCCTCTGAGGACTGCTTTGCCTGTGCTCACGGGTCTCGACATGAAGCGCCCTCATTATTAAGTGTTTTTAATTTCGATTTTTATTTTCCTTTGCATGCACAAGTTGTTCAGAGGTTCTGGTCCGCATTTTTGAGTAGTGATGTTTTGGGGGCAATTCTTTGGTTACTGGCTTCTAGTTTTATTGTTTTGGATTCAGAGAATGTCAGCCTTGTGATTTCTACTTTTGTGGAATCCACTGAATTTTCTTTAAGCACTAAAACTAGGGCAAAATAAATATTCCACAAGTGTTTGAAAGACCCATGGATTCTCCATTTGTTGTGGGCAAAGCTCTCTTTGTATCCTGTTCATCAAGCTTTTAAGTTGATATTTTAATTTTCTGTCTCTTTATTCACTTTTCACTTTGTAATTCTTACGAGGTATCTTAAAATCTCACTCTGTGTCTCTGAACAAGCTAGTTTTTTCTGTTTTTCCCATTTTTGTCTTATGTATTTCATACAGTCTTTTATATATATATACTGTTTTATATATTTTGTGTTATATGTATGTGTGTGTGTGTGTGTGTGTATATATATATATATATATATATTTATATATTCTGATGATATGTTGTTCAGTGTATGGGATTTTATACTATTAACCAAAAGGACAGAGATTTTATATAAGATACTCTTTATCTTAAATACTATTTGTCTTGACTTCTTGGTCTAATATTACATTTCAGCTTCCTCAGATATGACTAGACACCCTTTATGATCTCAGATTCTCCATCTCCCATTCTTTGTTGGTGTAATTCAGAATTGTCAGTTCATATTATTGTTATTAGCATTATGATTTTACTTTTTCAAAATCACACCATCTATGGCTGTATTATAAAAATAATTCTATCCTAAAGTTATAACTTTTGGGTTATTTTTCTCACCATTATTTCTTATACCCACTATCTTCTTCTTTATTAGATTCATTTTTCAAATTTGCCAGTGTAAATGTTTAAGTCAGTCTTGTAAAAAGTTGGCCAAATCTCCCGGTCACTGATGGTCTGTAAGTATCAGTATTTTGCCTTCTACGTGACTGATAGTCAGGCTAGGTATGAAATTCTAGGTATGAAACTCTCATTCCTTGTCCTTGTAACATTGCTCTGTTTCCTTGTAGGACCTATTTTTGAAAATAAGATGGCTGATGCCAACTTGATGCTTTGTTTCCTGCGGATAATCTGCTCTTCTCTCTGCAGACACTTTCAGGGTGAATCCAGGAAGGTGTCACTCTTCATTCTTCTTGTTTAGTGCTTGATAAGCCCTTTCAATAAGACAAAACAGAAGAAAACAAACCAAAAACTCCAGACATTTTTCAACACAGGGAGCATCACTCCACTGACGCTTTGTTTCTTCCTCCCCGCCTGTATCTTTGTTTCCCTTGAAGACGCTGTTGGGTGTTGGGGCTTCGCAGTCAGTCCTTGTTCTCATTCAGATGTTCCTGTACTTCTCAGCTCTATCCTCCTGGGTTGAGTTTTGG
The DNA here is from genome assembly GCF_048564905.1 of Vicugna pacos. NCBI lineage: Eukaryota > Metazoa > Chordata > Mammalia > Artiodactyla > Camelidae > Vicugna > Vicugna pacos. The sequence goes on along the minus strand of NC_132997.1, from coordinate 99,174,680 downwards.
GAGACTCTTCCAGTCTTCCACGTTCCTAATTTGATACTCAGCTTTGTCTAATTATTCTTTTTAATTGAGTTTTTCACCCTGGAAATCATATTTTTAATGTTCATAAATTTATTAGATCCTGTCTTAAATTAATCAATAGGTATCCTTTCATACTCCTCTGAGCTCATTCATTTGACTTTTTTCTTCTTCCCTTCCCCCTCCGTGATGGGAACTGTCCTTTCATGCTGCTTCCCCCAGTGTATGATGGTTCCTAATTACTCACTTCCTAGATAGAACTGAAGCCAGATGGTACTGATGGCTGTGCTGTGTACCTGGGTCCCCTTGGCAGCGATGCAAATTCTGATCTGAGAAGCCCTCGCTCTGGTGTCCGTGCGGGGGATGGGGCGCTGGGACTCAGGCACCTGGGCTTTCCTGTAGGGGGTGGGAGCAGCTTACCTGTGGTCACGTGGCCTTTGCTCACGTGTCTCTCTCTAGGTGGTCTCTTCAGCAGTGGAGCTGGGCTTCTCACAAGGGCAGCTCAGGACGTTCTAAAGGGGCACATTTCAAAAGGGAGGAAACAGAAACGACCAGTCCTCTCGAAGGCTAGACCCAGATCTTGTGCGGTGCCCCCCAACCCCCATCCTCGTATTTAATGCAAATCACGGGCCACCCAGATTGGATGAGGGAGGGCCCCACACAAGGAAGTGAGCCCTGGGAGGCGGGGCTTATCGGGGTAACTTGGAGACCAGCCTTCAGGTAATTTGTGGGCTGAACTGTCCATGACCTGATCTTTTTACTCGTCTGATCTTGGGGCTATTATGGGGTTCTCCTGGGAAGCTTACTTTCACGAAGGCCCTCTTTCTCATCCGTTTAGAATCGCTGGCACTTCAGCTTACTGGGGTTTACCACTGATCGCTTCCCATGTGCTCTGTGTTCAATAGAATCCCCTCCCCGTTTCGATCTGTTGGTGGTGTGCTTTTCTCCTGGCGCTGTAATGGATAAAAACAAAAACAAAAAAACAAAAAAACCTTCCCGTCGGTGACTTCAACAGGGCTTGGAGAGCAGTGAGGGGATGACATGTCTTTCAGTCGGCCGTGCTAATCAGAATCTTGTTTTCTAGTTTTTAAAGAAAGAGCATTTATTCTGTTAGTGAATCAGAAATACAGAACAAAATTCTAAGACATATTTGCCCTTTTCCTTTGTGCCATTACGTTATTTTATCTTTTTAAAGGAAAATAATTGTTTTTGCCTTTTAATCTATTTCTTTGTGTATTTTTATTTTTTCTAAATTTTCCCTGTTAATTTAGTCAGTTTAATTTTGTGTTGTTTCCTGTCTCCCTGACGTCATTAATTTTCCATTAACTCCTGAGTGGCTTCACCTTTCTTCCTGATGCTTGATGACCAAGGTAATGAGCACCCATAAGAATGTCAAGGTTTTGAGAAGTTAGGTTGGGTGTTTGGTTTCCTTCACAATGTGCGTGTGTGCGTGTGTGCATGTATGTTTGGAAGCTTTTGAAATAGAAGAGTTTTTTCTGGTGCTGAAACCACAAAAATTCACGATCGAATAGATTTTTAATCTTTCTTGCACAGTAATGTTTTATTTATATATCAGATGAATTAATCAATTCTTCGAGAAAAACAAACCTATTCCATTTTATTTTTGTGAACCAAGTTAGTGTGAAATTCTACCTTTTTTGGTAAAGATTTTACCAAACTTCAGCTCAGCAAACAGTGACTGAAGTGTGTCTCTATCAAGGGGTCTTGGTAAGGCAGCGCCATCCTAGATAATGAGGATGTCAAAGTATTGAAAGTGTGTTGAGATCGATACTTCTGTGTCTGAGCTGCTGGAGAGAGTCCAGCCCAGACGAAGGCTGGTGTAAATGTATGTCACCAGCCACAGAGGGTCCTCAGAGCTGCAGGACGGTCACAGTGGGTGTCTGTCCTGACTCTTCCAAACCACAATTTGAAATGTTCTCTGTTTTTCTCAAATGCTTTTTATTATTTTCTAATAAAATCTCTCAATATTAAGATTTAATTTTTGATCATAGTATTTACAGTCTTTTTCCAGATTTCTTTACCTCTTATTTTAAAAAATGTTTTAAATCATCACAGCAATCCATATTTTCTTTGTGCTTTTTTCCCCGTCACTGTTTCGGGATTTTCTCATTCATTCCTTCCTTCCTTCATTCATTCAGAAAAACAGACGTGATTCTCGCCTCATGGAATTCACAGCCTAAATATATATGAAAATAGTTTTACTTTAAGATGTTTGCATATTTGTGTTTAAATTTTTGTACGAGGCCATTTTTCCTCCCTCTGTTGTATCACGTGAGGTGTGCCTGTAACATGTCTGTTTTATTACACGCATGGGCATTTTTCCTAAACCTTTTTATTAAATGTCCCTTTCCCGCAGTTTGTAATTTTCCCTTTTAAATGAAAAAGTCGTTGGTTAAATGACCCTTTTTGGGAGGGAGAGTTTCCCCACGTCACTCTTCTCCTCCTCCGATAATTTCTTAGCTCTTCTTTATTATTTATCTTTGATATAAATTTAGAATGATTCTGCCAGGTACTTTTACCATATCCATTGGGGCTGTGATTGCATTTGTGTTCCTCTTTTAAATTAATCTGGAAAAAGATTCATCTTTACTGTATTCCGTCTTCCCATCAATGACCAAGATACAGTTCTATGAAATGTTTTAATGTCTCTCAGGAAGTATTTGTGGTTTTCCTGCTGCATGTTCTGTACAATTCTTGTTCAGATTTGCCATGGTATTTTATATGTTTGTTTGCTATTAGGAAAGTAATTTTCTTCCTCTGTTTTCTCATAACTTAGGAATTAATTTTTCTATATTTAACTTGTTTCTGGCTGCTTTTCCTTAAAACTCCAATTATTCTAAGGGTTTCTATGTAGGTGATGTATTTCTCGCAAATAATGATTTTGTCATTTATAATAAGTTCATTTTTTAAATATTTCACATGTCACTGCATTGGGAAAATCTATCAGAGCAATGTCAAAAAAAACATAGTGATAATAGACATCTTTGCTTCATTTCTGATTTTAACCAAAATAAATCAATATTTCTGCATGGGTTCAGTTTTCTCATCTAAAGTGATGATTATAGTATCTCCTGGTTCACACGGTTAAGAAGCAGAAATAATGAAATGACTGTAAAACAACATAAAACACGCTGGGGTAATGAAAGTGTGAGAAATGACATATAAATAAATATAAGGCTTATTTATTACCAAGATGGGCTAAATACATGTTCTTAACAATGTGTGAATCAGGAGGCATTCATTTCTCTAAAAACCACCCATTTCCTGTTTTCACAGATAAACTAAAGACTCACACTGATTTCCGAGACGGAGTTCTTTCCTTCTCTGTTAACTGTTTACAAGTGGGGGAGGCATAGAAAAACAGCTTAGGAACCATAACAGCTCATGAAATAGCCTCTGATCTAGTTCAAATTCTAGCCCACCCTAGATTCCACGCCCAGTCATCTCTGGGATGCACATTGTGCTTGGTGGCTGACGACAAAAGTCTTAGGGTCTTATGGGCGTTCAGTTTCCGTGGAGCAGTTTCTAGCTTTGCGCTGGGAGACTGTGGTTGAATGGGGCGATTCCACCCTATCTCATGCGGGGGGATCCTGGGAGGAGATCCTGTGTGGCTGAGCCGACCTTCCCTGTTTAGTCTCACGAGCAGAGGCACCGTGCCCAGGGGAGGCCGCCCTGCCCCACCTGCTGGACCGTCAGAGAGGAGGAGGGGGCAGCAGGTGCCCTGGGAAGCCGTGCACATCTGGACTCATCCACAGGGTGCTGCACGGACTTCCCAGGATTGCCTGCAACCTCCCAGGTGATAAGGCTTCTAAAGCCACTTGTTAGATTGCTGTGCTCTTCGTAACGCCACTTTTCAGCAACTCAACGTATTTGTTCTGGAGCAATTTAGACACCAGTTCACGTTTGTGAAGAAAATACTCCCAGGAGGGGCCTCTGGCGGGGTGTGCGGTGCACGGCCACTTCACGAGAACATGGGGCGGCGGCCGTCGAGGGCTCGTGCATTTCCCTCCCTGCCGCCTTTGCAGTCTCATTCGATGCCACTTTGCACGTGGGTAAGCGGGTTGCTCTCTGCTTAAATATGAGGACCTGCCTGGCTCCCCTGCTTCTTGGTGCAGCCAGTAAAGCTGGCGACAGTAGACAGAAACGGTGCACAAAGTTCGTTCTACTGCTGCGTGGGGAGTGCGTTTAAGACTCGGGCCCTAAATGGTTTTTAATCCCAGGATGCACTGATTGTGATGACGTGAGGGAGGCAAACCGCCGGCTGTTATAAAATCATGGCAAATATGAGCAGAATAAAAAATGGTTAAAGGGATCTTGTTACAGATTCTGTTTATTCCATAAGGACCCGAGGAAAGCAAAGAAGCAATGATTCTGTTTGGGGCTTGTTCTTGAAAGATTACCTTTTATGTAGGTAAGTCAAAGGTTAAAGAAGTGAACAGAATTTAAATATAGCCAGTTTTAGTAATTTTTCTGTTTGACTTAACTGCTTCGTAACATAATAAAAAAAAAGCAACTTGTGGTACCTAACCAAGGACAAAGAATTCTTAAATTAAAAAAGAGCTGTAAAATCTTGCGAGGGCTTGTCTATAAAATACCATTTTGATTTTGGGTCTAGAGAAGGGCCATAGATCTCAAATTACAATAAATCTCTAAAAGTCCAATAGTGATTTCCGCCAGCTTGTGCCGTAATGGACAACATCGCTCCATCGCGTGAAGCTATGATTAAGGAATTGGGGGAAAAGAGTGAGAGTGATTCTGGACTTTATTTTGGCACCTGGCAGAGCTCAGTGTTGCCACAATTATTGGTTTTCTGAAATATGTCCCTATGCATTATTCTGATCAGATTACTTGCATTGCACAATTCTCTGGTGAATAACAGGACAATAGCACAAAATAAATCTCTCTCTGAAATTTAATCTCCGTGTCTGTACACTGTTAAGAAGAACATCTACCTTCCTCCGATAAGGAGCTGTATATCTTCCCGAACTGAAGTGCGGCTTGTTCTTCAATTATCCGCAATGGAAATTCTCAAACAGGCAAATGACCGCGTGGCTGCTGTTTGTGTTTGGACCGCGGTGTTGAAACAGAGCTCGTGTTCTCGCGAGCCCTGTGTGATGAAATTCCAATTTCTTCTGTGAAAATGCTGCTGCCAGTTGGGTTGGATGGTTTACCCAGCATTGCCCTTTCCCCTCCAACAAGCTCCAGTGTCATTCTTCTGAAAATCTTCCTCCTCAGTTTCTGGGGGGCCGTGGCTGAGTACATGGAATCGTACCTTATAAATTTTGCACCTTTTCCTATGAAACTGTGCAAGGCTCCCCTCATTTAAAGGAGATAAGCAGGTCTGTCTTTAGCTGTGGAGTTTCTTGCAGGCGGTGGGGAGTGTCCCAAGCGGGGAGAGCTGAGATGCTTGTGCCCCGTGACCCTGCCTCTGCCTCCTTGGCTGGGGCTGGGGGCATGTTCTTGTTGAAAACGTGTGACGGGGGTGGGGGAACCTGGCATGACACCTTGTAAAATAGGACCTGTGCTCCCCGCTGAGCCCTGGGAGCAGCAGGGCATCCCGTCCGCCTTTCTTTATCAGGCTCAGAACAAATGCTGGGGGACAGGCCAGCCGCAAACCAGGAGCCCGGCGCGGGCTGCCCCTTGTTTATGAGGAAACATCACATCTTGAAGTCATTTTTTCCTCTCTTTCTAGAAATCCTATTGTCAGAAAGTTGCCAGCCCTCCTGGTTTGGGCGTGTACCGCTTGGAACAGACTCATATCCTGGGGAAGTATCCAGGAAATGTTTATTCTTTATTTCAAAATTAGTTTAAAAAAAAACTATAAAAGAAAAGCATGCTCATTATTCAAGGAAGCAAAGAGTACAAAATATGCTAAATTAGAAGTCCCCCCCCCCCCACTGCCGCTGCCACCAGCCTGTTTCCCACGTGTCCAGGTTCCTCTCCCCCGAGGTGGTGCAAATCGGATTTGCTTCTGTGCCGTCACAGGCGTCTGCGGGGCACGTACGCAGAGGAGTCGCGCTTTATGCTACACCCTGTGCCTCGCTTCTTGCTGCGTGATGCATCCTGGGTATATAGATGTTTATTTTTATTTCTACACACACGTTCAGCCTGATGCATATTAATCCTGTGTGGTCCTCCAGACGCGAACTTATTTAACTTGCTCTCGGCTACAGATGCTGCAGTAGTTTGCAGTTTTCCTCATGACCCACAGAGGAAGGCGAGACAAAGGGCCCTGCTCCAGAGCACGCTTGATGTAAAAAGAACCCAGTTCAGATCCCAGCGTGGCCTCTCACCAGCCGCACGGCCCACCCTCGACACAGTGGTCCCCTCATCTGTAAAACTGGAATGAAGGAAACCCACGGCATGTAGTTGTTGAGAGAATTAAAATAACTCACATGGAGACTGAAGACCAGGGCTTCGCAAAGAGAAAGCTTTCTCTCTGTCTTATCTGGAATGAATACGCATGTGTGTGTGTGTGTGTGTGTGTGTGTGAGAGAGAGAGAGAGAGAGAATTTTTGAACAATGAAGTGAGTGCGTTGGGTCAAAGCGTTTATGTGCACTTGAAATTTCGGGGACTCTTGCCACATAACTCTTCTCAAAGGAGCACCAAGTCAAGCCATCACCCAGCAGGCACGGATGCTGCTTTTCCACACTGTTGTCAGAACTGAACTATGAACAGGCTGGTAAACCTTTGCAAATCTGTAAGTGAAAATGGTACTTTTTGCTATGCTCTGCGTTTTTTTTCTTTTTTTACGTACAGTTGGTTCCTCTCTTTGCTTTATTTCTACTTCAACAGCCTGTTCATGTTTTTGGACATCTTCCTTTTTGGGCCAATTGAATTTAAACAAATGAACACGATGCGGTCGCTCTTTTAACGCGCTGGGAAACTCCCTTTCACCTGTCGCAGGCGCTGTCCGCACTTCCCCCAGGTTTTCCTTTCTTTACCGATTTAGTACATGGACGTTTTGCCGTAATGAATTTTACAAATTTTATTTAGGCAGTGTTTTCAGGCTTTCATTGTCTCTGGCCTTCGGGAGGCACAATCACAACCATTTAGCCGTTTCCAGTTTATGAGGAAAACCAGGCTCCTTCTAGACTATGATGCTTTCATGGAAAAAGTGAAGTATTTGTAGATCTCTAGAACATGCTCCTCTGGCATAACTGAAGCTTTAGACCCACTGAGAGTCTCATTCCCCGCCTCCTCCCAGGCCTGACAGGCACCTTTCCACTCTTGTCTTGGTGATGGTTTCATAGGCGCGTGTGTATGTCCAGATACATCAAATTGTGTACATTAAATATTCCAGTTTTTTTGTGTATCAGTTATACCTCAATAAAGGGCACCCACACAAAAGTTATGTATTTGGTCCAAACAAAGTTAATTTTGGTGTAAAGGGTTAAAGCAGTGATTCAGTCCTCCCTTTCCTCAAATTGCTGGTCACTTGTCCTGACGTGTTTGTCGAAGTGCCCATCCTTCCCCACTGTTCGTATGCAAGTGTTAGAACATGAACATTTCTATGTGTGCTTTCAATTTTTAGAGACTCTATTCTGTTGCCTGTATTTACTGAATGATTCTTATTTCTGTATCATACTACGTTTTTTAAAAAAAGTTACTTCTGCAAATTATCATTCAGGAAAATTAAATGTCCTTTTAGTCCCCTTAGTTTCTTTTTAGCTTTTCTTTTTAGTTCCATTTAGTTCCTTTTAATTCTCCAGTTCTGTGAATTTTGGCACATTGTGTATATATCAAACTGCTTTAAATCACGTAGCTTTAGCATATGCTTTGTTAATGCAATTACTCTTCTCTTTTAAAAAAGTTTTAATTTACCTCTTATTATTTTGCAATTTGCAATTTTTCTACACTAAGCATGCATCAAAGTTACAGTTTGAAAAATAGCTTCCTTAAGTTATTTCCATGAATTTCTCCTGTGTATCAAGTCATAATCTATTTTTACATAACCTCTCAATATTGGTTTAATATATGGCCTCAGAAACAAGCAAATAGCTGATCTCTTTCATGTGATGATCCTTTTTAAATAACTAAAAATGTTTGTAACTTTATCTTCCTGGAAGACGGAGTCTCAGATTCTTCATCGTTCCTTCTGTTGGGATTTCCACACCTCCATCGTTCTGGACACTCAGGTGCCTCTTAACACCTGATGCCTAGATCCGGACACTGTCCATTCACTGTGCTCCAAGTAAAGACAAACAGCAAAGAACACGTCCCTTCCTTTACCAGTAACACAAATTAGCATGGTTTACTTTTACTGCCTACACATTTTCTGAAGAACGACCGTTTAATTGTGACATTGTGACTCAGGAGGTTGTGCAGCCAGCCGCCTGGATCTGCGGGCGCCCCGCCTGCAGATGTGGGGGGCGATGTGGGGGCCAACTGCAGAATTACTCTTCCCTTGACATTGTTTGCTGTCTCACTTTCCATATGACCGTATTGGAATAATGTTGTCAATTTCCCCCCCAAATCCTGATTTTTACAATCCATTAATTTTAGGAGAATTGATGTCTTTTCACTACGGAGCTGTGTCCTGCTGCTAACTCAGGCCTCTCATGTCCCTTCACTGAGTGAAACGTGTTTCCGCTGTGGCTCTGCAGGCGTCTTAAGTTTACACCTGAGACTCTCATCTGGTTTCTTGCTATTGTGAATGAGAAATCCCCTTCCAGTAGGTATTTTTGTATATTTATTTATATAAAGAGAAGTTACTGATTTTAGAATAGCAATTTCATGCCCAACAAAGTTAGTAATATTTTATTATTTCTGGTAGTTTCTTGTTCTTTTTTTTTTTTGGCACCTTGATTTTTCCCTAAGATATACTACACTTTCTATGTCACTAATTTGTGTTGTCTTTGTAATACTGTTCCTCCTCCCTGTGTTTGGTTTATTTTCTTGTTTTATTCAACTTCTTGAGTTGGAGATCTTGATTCTTCTTCTTCAATTTTCTTTTCATTTGCATTCAAGTCTCTTTTTTCCTCCAAATACTGCTTTGGCTACGTCTGCAACGATTTCATGTGTTGTTTCTTACTGGTCTGTTTTAAATGTTTTTATTTTTATAATTTATAATAAACAGTCTACTAAGTAGTAATAAGTAAGTAAAAATGTATCATTACAATTTCCTGTGACTTTTTGTTTCTCATTTCTTGCCTTGTGTTTGATTATTTCGTTTTTTTCCTCATTTTGTAGCTGTTACCTGATGATCACTTTAACAGTTTAATCCTGTGTATTTCCATCCTCTAGAAAAGTATGAGGACTTAAGAACATGTTAGTTATTTCTTATGTTGAATGACTGACATTGGCCTCAAAATGTCACCATTAAGTATTATGTTGCCTTTTGACTTGGGGGTGTGTGTGTGTGTGAGCACGTGTGTATAATTTAAGGATGAATCTTATCTATTCAGTTTTTTTTAATCAAAAAAGAACTTTCAGTGTTACAAATTTTCTTCATGAATCTGTTTATCACACTCTTTTCTTTGATCTACTGATCAAAGATGAATAGATTTTCTTGTGTCAGATCATTGTCAAATGGTCATTGAAATCATATCTCTTCTCTATTCATTTTTGCAAAAAATGCTTCCTCCCGTGTCACCCGCATGCTGTTCTAGGCAACAGGGTTGAGGCAGGAGAAACATCTGCCCTGGCCAAGCTTACTTTTGTATGTAATACAAGAAATCACAAATAAACAAGATCCTCGGCCACTCACGGGTGTCAGTAGCACTTGGAAGGAAGTGAGGGGGAGTGTGATGAGGACCGCCTGGCGTCGCCCAGAGCCTCTCGAGGTGGTGAGTGTTCAGCACGAGCTGAAGGCATTCCGGCTTCTTGCCTTGAAATGTGTTTACTCATCGCTAAGATTCTTTTTATGAGCATACTTTTACTTTGGACTTTTCTGGGTAGCTTTTTAAAGGTGTTTCTTACAGCATATATTTGCTTTTTAATTTAATATGAAACACTTTTTAAGAGGTGAATTTATCCAGTTTACATCTGCTGTGACAGATGTATTTTTAGAAGGTGTTATGCATGATTTTATGTTATTGTTTCCATTTTTTTCATGCTTCCTCTGTGTTCTTTCTTTTGCTCACATAATCTGCGTGTGTGTAAGAGGGACACCGAGAGAGAGCTGGGGAGGGGAGAAAGTCTGCCTCGCATCTGGGAAGATTGGGTTTCATTTTATTTCTTTTAGCACGTTTATACCTTTAAAGAATTGCTTACACTTCTGTTTCTTGATTAATCAACTTCAAAGGGTCCTGATTTGTCCCAAAGCAAGATTGATGGGGCAATACACAGCTTTATATTCTGTTTCCTCCCATCTCTGGATTATTGTTAGTTACATTGTGATTTTAATATTGTCAATTAAAATAAAGCTGGGTTTACTTTCTGCTTTATCCCCATAATTCTTGCAGTTGCTCTAGCTTGATTCCATGTTTAAACACGCGCAGGGCTCAGCACCAGCGCCTGTTTTCCCTGCGGCCTTCCTAGATGGCGTCCAGCCGTGCTCTGTCCACGAAGGGCTCCGTGCACTCTAACGGAGGGTGTTTTCCGTGCAGGAGGGACAAACAAACTGGCTGCGTGTGAGGCCTTTGAGTCATACTTCTTCCCCCCAAATTTTGGAAAACAGTGTTTCTCAAAGTGTGGTTTTTCTTTAGGAACCACCCTCCCCTGGCCTCGGAGTCATCAGAGCTCTGTTTTGTGAGAACCAGCGATGCCATCCCAGTGAGCCGGGAGCTCCGAGCGGGGGCTCGGGCACTCTGCTCTCGGAGGGGCGTCCGAGCCCCCGTGTCTGTGAGGGTCCGGAGTCGGCACAGCCCGATGCGCCTGTGGGCTCCTGGCTCGGAACCGCGTGCACCCAGTCTCGGGCCAGCCAGGGATGAACCTTTGTGAGTTGATTCCCTTGCTCTGGTTCCTGTCCTTAGGGTTTTTATTTCATTGTTTTTTTTTAAATTTTTAAATTAATACTTGAAATTCAGTCACTTCCTCTAGAGGTACCTTGGTGTTTATAGTTCTGTATTACTCCCCCCCTGGACTGGGGATCAGGCCTTTCCTTAGTGTAAGACAGTTTCTTTCCATGATATCTTGGAATGGTTTTTGTCTGCTCCACGTGCTCTCCCTTTGGGGACCCCTCGTCCCAGCCCCTCTCTTTCCCCTTACTCAGATCGGTCTTGTCCACAGCAGTTACCAGGGCCTGAACTTGGCTCTCTTCCTCCCTTTGTCCCCGCCTCTGTCTCCTCTGTGAAGCTAAGCTTTAGGGGCTGGTGGCTTCCTCACTGCTATGGCCAGGGTCCTGGAGCTGCATCTGAACTCAACTATTCAAAGATTTCAGAATGAACAGGTGAGCGGCCACACAGAGGAATGAATGAGCCGCCCACATCTCCGTCAGAACCGACTGAACCCAACCCGGGGCCTGAAGTCTTTCTTCCACCCGCACCGCCTTCTCCTGTTGCCCTGCGTCTCCCGCTAGGGTCTGTGACGTCTCCCTGGCTCGCCCGGTGCCTGAGCTCCCAGCATTCTGTCCACGCTGCTGCTGCTTTAATCAAGGTTCTGCTTCTGGAGCAGTTGTGTTTCCTTAAATCGTCCACTTCTGTTATTCTTTGTTGTCATCTCTGTTCTGCAATGTTCTGTGTTTTATCTCTTGCAGTCCATCTCTAAGCTCTTCCATATTCCATTTTCTCTTAAATTTATCTGAGAAGACAAAGAAGCTTCTGCCTGGAAGATGGTTTTCCCTGTTTTTTGGAGCAATTTTTGGAAGCATGTCCTTTGTCAGCCTTTGTACCCCCAACTGTTCCATTTCCACTTGGGTCGTGTCTCTGCTAGACGTTTATTGGAGAGCACGGCTCATCTTCCAGGGGGGACGTCCTGTCGGGCCCAGCTCGTTACTCAAGGACAGTCCGAGCCGCAGCCCGGAGGCTGCGTGAGCCAGTGAGCTAGTCAGTCCGGCTTGTCATCCGTCCTGCATTGTCCCTCCCCGGGGAGCAGGTTTTTCCACATTTCCCCCCGTTCCTCACTTTGACAGGACCTTGGACTGCATCCCAGTAAACTCACATATTTTTTTAAATTACACTTTGTTGTTTGATTAGTGTTGGCTCATCTCTGGTAAATAGGCCTGATTGTCCTTTCTCCTTCTCTCCTGAACTCCTCCCGGTTGGGATTCAAAAGCTGAGAGTGTTTCCGCGGAAGGCCCCTCTTCTGCTGTGCCTGCCTTCCCGTCCGGCTTCCCCGCAGGGTTTGCAGGACCCTCTCCTTTTTCGTGCCGTCTGCCCGCTGTTCCGGCTCCGCAGGGAGGAGCTGAGCCGTCCGTCCCGGACGTGGTCCTGTGCACTGTTACCTGTCGCGTGCTATTTGAGGTTGCCATCATTTCCTACTTCTGTGAAGCTGGAGCTTAGTTTCCGTTGGTTTTGCTTTTAATGGTGGGTTTTAGAAAAGAAAGGCTGACGACTCACTTCGTACTGGAGCAACTTTGGAAAAGTGGAGTGAAGTCCAGCTGGCTGTGGGTGTGGCCCAGTGATGGAATGGCTCCCAGTTCAGCTGCTGCTCTGGTTTGATCCATATGTCCCTGAGTGGTTCTTCTATGATTCTGCTAAAATCGGAAAGAAGTTACAGCCAGCACGAGCACAGTGTTTATGATTTGTTTTGAGTGACTCCCTGGTATTTCAGGACTCAGCCGATGTTGATAATTTGTGAGTAACTGCTGGAGGCAGAGAAAACTAACATTTAATGGATGCCTACTAGGTGATGATTGCTTTACATCTGTGATCATTCAATTTAATCTGCACAGAACCCTCTTAGCTGGGTGTTATTATCTCCATTGTGTGCCCCAGGAACCTTGCTGGAGGTCGTCCTCCTACTTGGGTCTGATTCTGACGCAAGTGCTGGTTCTGAACATTGAGCCCTGAGGTGCTCTGTGCTGAGATGTCTCCGTGGCCATTTCTTGCCCTGCTTGGCTACATTTGGCCTTATCAGGGCCTAAGTCAATAAAATGTTTGCCACTGTGTGCATCTTTATGACTGCCTTAACGCAGAGGCCACCCAGGACCGTGCCTGTGGGCGGGGCCGGGGTGGAAGGAGTAGGATAGGTCAGCAGTGAAACTCGGGTGGTGTGTGCTCAGTGCCTGTTGTGAGGTGGTGACAGCTGCTGGGCCACGGGAGTGTTAGGAGGAGGAGCAGCGGCACCTCTGGCCTCTGAGAACCCCCAGTCCATGCTCACGTCTCCCCACCGGCCGCAGCATGAATGGACAATCATCATCTTCCCTGACCCTCTCGCCCCACAGCATGCAGAGAGTGTGCCATGGGTCGTGTTGGTTGAATGAGTGAGTGAACCAGTGGTCGGGGAAGTTGGTGCAGGCTCTGAATTCACAACACTCACCCTTAAAGGCCCACTTACTTTTTTAGGACTCTACCACCCTTGACCCTACAGTTAGGGATTCATTCCTTTTGCTTAACACTTGGTTCCTGGTGTCCATCATAAATGTTAGTGCTGTGTCTCTGTGAAGAACAGATACTCTGAGAAGAGGTAATCAAACCTGCTCTATTATGTGTTTCTTATGTGTCAGACTTTCCCCCTGAGAATAGCTCTTACTTGAGGAAGAGTTATGGGAGGAGAAGGAGCTGAAGGAGGAGGGTAAATTCTAGTCGGCAGGGTCATGGCCCCTAAAGGTGGAACCTGGGAATACACTGTGTCACACCGTGGAGGGGAATTAAAGTTGCAGATGGAATTAAGGTTGCTAATTAGTTGACCTTAAAATAGGGAGATTATCTTAGATTATCTAGGTGGACCCCCTGTAGTCACAGGGTCTCCGAAAGTGGAAGACGGAGTCAGAAGAGTTGGTCATCATGAGAAGGACTCCACCTACTGCTGTCGGCCTTGAAGATGGAGGAAGGGGCCATGAGCCAAGCCATGAAGGTGGCTTCCAGAAGCTGGAAAAAGGCTAGGAAATGGGTTCTCCCCCAGAGCCCCCGGAAGGAACACAGCCCTGCTGACATCTTGATTTTAGCTCAGCAAGACCCGGGTGCGACCTCCGACCTATAGAACTATAAAATAATACATTTGTGTTGTTTCAGGCCACTTTGTTTGTGTAATTTACGACCACAGCAGTGGGGAGCCAGTACGTAAGTGGACGCAGTTTGAAGAAGCTGGACTTGCACTCCAGCTGCCCACCCCGGCTTGCCCATCTGGAACGAAGGTTGGTTGAGGGCTTCCCTGCGCCGGGCAGAATTGTGAATGGGCTATTTGGGTCTTTATCTGGGTTTAGGAGGCCGTGGGCGCGGGTGGTCTCATGGGTTGCCCCCCTGCTGGTGGGGGAGGGAACAGCACCGCGGACACTGGGGTGACACGCCAGCCCTCCCGAGAACTGGGGGGAGAAAACACAGGGTGTTTGTGCGATTTGGTGTCTAGTAAAGGCACCCGAGAGCTGTCTGGGCGAGTCTGACAAGCGGCTGTTGGATGAGGATTCAGAAAACGCCTCCCTCGGTCCTCTGTTTGAGAGTCTACAGGCATTTTCAAGTCTTCTCTGAATGTAAACATATTTTATTTAAATTCCTGACACAGCTGCAGAAGTGTATGAGCATTTTTTGTTTTGGTTTCAGAGTTTTTTCTTGATCATGATAGCAGCTTGGCTGGGGAAAAGCACACGGGCCTGCGTGTGTGCACACACGCACACACGCACTCACACGCACACAGAATCGCATGCTGACACTCTCACGTGCGCACACAGAGTTCTAACACTTCTGCAGCAGCTTGGGTTAAGTGCGCCAGTGAACTGTTGGGAGAGTCGGACAGAGTCTAGTTCACATCAAAGTTTAAATAAAATAAAATAAGAAAGGACATTAAGCCAGTGGATTCATGTGTATCTTAATAACTCCTTCCTTTTTATCACTTAATGTGGTTCCCACAATAACCTCAAAAGGTCAGTGGGTAGTCATTACTGAATTTTTTTGGGTTAAAACTGGGGAAACAGAATCTCAGTGAGCCAGACTGACCAAGGTTATTCAACTATCAGGCAGGCGAGGCCGATCTGCTTCCAGGTGTAATGACGGCTCTACTCCATCTCCATCTGTCCATCTTCCTTCCTTCCTCCCCTCGTTCCTTCCTTCCATCCACTCACCATCTACCCATCCATCGATCCCTCCCTCCCTCCCTCCATCATCCATTCATCCATGCATCATTTCTTGTTCAGAGTGTGTAAAAGAATGCAGGGACCAAATACTTTAAACATAAATGTGGAAATGAACATGTTTATTGCCTCTTGGCTCAGTGACTTCGTTCCAGTAAGATGGTAATTGCTGGGGTAGGTTTTCTTCTCCTTGGGTCATTGAATATTTTCCTTGAACTTCTTCGGGAAACACGCCTGTTTTAATGGCATTCTATGAGAAATTGATGCTCACCACTTGCGGGGTGACATGGGTTTTAGCAGGTGAAGGACTCAAACACAGTTATGGCGGTCCTGTGTATTGCCATGAATTTCGGGCAAATGTGGGATGACTATACTTTGTCGATGGCATTTTGCTGATTTTCACTTGGGATGAGGCTGAAGTAGGGAGTCCCCTTTAGATGCCGCATGCCGGTCTCAGCCCTCGCCCTGACGCACACACGCAAAACGGATGCTCCGGATGTGACGCCTGTGCCCTGAAGCACCCAGAGGAACCCCTGCCAGGAGTGGGGAGAGCAGCAAAGCCATTGAGCTGTCAGTGGTGTTGAGAGGGGCCGCTGGCGAGATAGGCACCGACTACAGACAGTGCCTCTTTAACGCTGATGCTTCTCGGCCTTCGCTTGAAAAAGTCCTCCCTCTGTTTGTGTCTCGAGAGCCTTCTGGATGAAATCTCCAAACTGTGAGATCGTACGCATGATTACAGCCGGCTTTGCAAATGAGCGTATCTTGCAGACATACTAGCTCGTCTGAACAGCAGACGTTCATCCCGAGAAGGCAGCGCACGCTGACGTCAGTATTCCACGTGCAGGGCCGGAGAGGGCGGTGACTGGGAGGCTGGGGGCTCCTGAGGCCGACGGCGGGGCCTTTCCCTGGTGTGCGTGACCCAGCGATGGACTCATCTGGAGGACTCACCGCAAGTCTTCTGATCGCGATGAAGACACAGTTGAAAGGCTTGACGAGAGGTGTTCTTGAGTGTCTCCCCCGCCTTGACGGGGGCGCCGAGAGGACAGAGAGCCAACTCCGCACCTCAGGGCGCGGCCCGACCCCTCAGCCGGAAGAGCAGGGCCTGGAGGCGCCCGAACCCACAGTTCCTTGCACCGCTTTGCTAGGACTCGATTCTCGGGTCCGCGTTACCAGGGTGAGGCGGCTCAGTGTTTCTGAGAAGGTAGAGACGTGGGCTGGTCTTCTCGGCGCTCATACTCAGACTGAAAACTGCCATCAGCTAGAAGGCGAAGAAAGGCACCTCAAAGCAGGGCCCCCGACTGGCAGGCAGCGCCACATCTGAGAGTTTGCCAAGAGAGCACATTCCAAACCCGGCCCGGGCCTACGGGACCAGAAGCCCTGGGAGGGGAGGCACCAGCCCCACGTCTGTTTCCACAAGCCCCCCCGCCTCCACGCTGAGGGCCCACGGGAAGACGCGGCCCGTCCTTGCTGGCTGACCATGGGCAGGTGCCTTCTTTCCATGGAGGAGCTTACTCTCAAGTAGGTGTTCAGGGGAATTCATTAGATATCTCATTGCCTGTATTTCAGTTTTCCCAAATTTAACCTTTGAAAATACAGTTAAACTGATTTATCAAAGTTACGCTCATTTTATGGGTACCTTCCATTTGTGTCGGCTGGTTTTTAATATTCCATTAATGCTAATAAGAACTTCATTCAAGAAACAATAGTATTTTGAAAAAGAAAATGACAGGTTAGGATAGTTAACTGTGGTACGGTTGGTGCTGTCTGTGTCTTCCTCTTTAAGATCTTCATAGCGAGCATGTATCACCTTTGCCATCAGAAAACAGCGCGTGTTCTAAATTAAGTAAATCAATAGACTTGAGAGTGTGCTGGGTGGGGGTTGGGGGCGAAGGTGGGGTGCGGATGCCGGTGGGAAGCCGTGTGCCTGTTGTTTTTTCCATTTTTGCAGTTAGCGTTTGTGTCACTAACGGCGTTTAGCATAAAAAATGCAACGTGCGACTTCAGAGCACTACGATTGTCCTTCAAAACCTTGCTGGAAATGAGCATCCGAAAAGCTATGTTGATAGAGAAGATTTCTTAAAATGTCACTTATTTCCTTTTAAACTTACACACAGTAAAATTCCTTCTCGTGGTGGACAGTTCTGAGTTTTGACAAATGCTGGGAGTCACGTCAGCACCACAGTTGAGACACAGGTCTCTTCCATCACCCCCCAAACCCCTTGACCCGTGTCTTTGTAGTGAAGCACTTCCTCCGTCCCAGCCCCTGGCAGCCACTGTTCTGTTCTGTGTCCCTGTAGGTCTGCCCTTTCCAGAATGTCATACTCATGGAATCTTACATGATGTGGCCTTTGGGTCTGGCTTCTTCTGCTGGCATCTGAGGGCATCCTTTGCTGTTGCATTTATCAGTATCTGACTTATTTTTATTACACGCATGGATCGCAGTTTGTTTTCCAGTTGGGTCGTTTCCAGTTTTTGGCAACTATAAATAACATTGCTCTAATTAATCGGGGTATAGTTTTTTTGTGTGAACATAATTTTTTCATTTTTCTTGGGTGAAAACCTAGGATGGGGGTGCTGGGTCATATAGTAAGTGCACACTTGACTTTATAAGCAACGATGAACCTGGTCTCCAAAGTGACTGCCATCTTGCGTTCCCGCCAGCGACGGATGAGAGATGCAGCTGACCACGTTCTCGCCAGCACTTGTCATTACCAGGATCTTTTACTGTGGCCATTGTAATAGCTGTGCAGTAGTTTTAATTTGTCTTTCCCTGATGGCTAATGATGTCGAATATGTTTGTGTGTTTATTGCCATTTTGATATCCTCTTTGGCGAGGTGTCTGTTTCTGCCGATTTTTGCTTCCTGTTGAGTTCTTAGAGTTCTTGGTGTATTCTGGATATAAGTACATTATGAGATAAGTAATTTGCAAATGTTTTCTCCGAGTTGGTCATTTGTCCTCTGATTCTGTTAAGATAGAGAGTAGTTAAAGTGAGTTATTTGAGGTCCTTGCATGTCCTTTTGGGAAGTAAATGGCGACCACCCAAAGGAGAGCACATGGAGGCTCCTGGTTCAGAGGCTGCTCCAGCAGAGGGCCTTGGCCTCCATCAGCTGCATTTGGCAGAGACTCAAAGGCAGGAAGAGGGGCGGGAATGCTTCATGGTGGAAAAGGGGAGGGTCCAGCCGTGCCCTGATTGGAGGCCGCTGACCTGGGGAAACTGGAGGCAGCTGGCTGGAAGCTGAGTATCCGGTGTGAGGTGTTTAGAGAGTCGATTTGGCTTTCTGTAGTTGGCCCTGCAAAGATGAGGGAAGCTGGCTGCTCCTGGCCTGTCCTGACCGCTCTGGGCTGATTATGGCAGGGGCTGTGGTTTGACTTCCCGGGCTGGTCACTGCTGAGCTTTGGGTCAGAGTCCACTGTCATCCTCAGTCTGGCCATTGTCTGTATAGTCAGTCTCTCACTTTCTTTAAGGAAACTAATACGTGTTTCTGTTGCTGGGCCTTGAGTAAGTGTGGTGCACCTGGGCTGGTAAGAGCCAGGGAGAGGGTCAGAGAATCATTGCAGGCGGGAGTGGGTGGGTCTGCGCTGAACCAAGCTTCTCTGGGGAATACTTGGGACTGGTTTTTGTGAGTGGCAAGACCCAGGGAGGTTTAGGGAGGAGGGGGACCATCCCCACCCATCCATCAGCTGCTGGCCCCGGGGCAGCTGTGAGGGCCGGCCCTGTGAGTGGCCCCGCAGGCCCAATGTGCTGGCAGCCCGGCCGGTCTTCCTCTCAGAGCAGCTTGGCCGACGGGCTGCAGGAGCAGTTTGCCTTGTCTCCCCTGAGCCCGCACCAGGTCAGGGTGGAGGTCCCCTGGTTGGGTTTTGTGCCTGAGCCCCCAGAGTGGGCTCTGCTTTGCCCAGCCCAGGGTGGGAGGGGTCCACAGGGAGCCGGGCTTCGGCGACTGTGGGAGTGAGGTGGCAGTAGCGGTGCCAGGACGTGGCCGTGATTGCCCGCTCCTCGTCTACGCCAGGCACTTGCTGCCGTCCAGTCAGGCGTCCTGTGTGCAGCTGGATGCCCTGTCACCTTTGTCCACTGGGCTGTGACTGCCTGTGACTGGAGTCACTCAGTGTTTGGCTGAGGGAAGCGGACTCTGGCAGCTGGCAATCAATACAGCAGAAGTGGCTGCCTTTTTGCATTTGAAATGGCATCTTTCAGCTGCAGGGACTCGCTGTGTCGACTCGCCATGTCAGCAGCCGATCTGCGGGAATGGAGGCCGCCAGGCCACCGGCAGGAAGACTGGGGGGCGATGGAGGCTCAGAGGGGGCCCTGGGGCAGAGCAGAAGGCCCCCCCACACCTTTCTCCTTCTGTCCCCACCGGGGTCATGTTGCCCCCTCTGTCTGCCTTCTGTGTGTCACTTCTTCAGGGGGTATTTGGGAGCGTTCGGGCTGATTACGCCTGCAGGTGAAACGAAGGAAAGGCTGATTACTCCCGTGGGTTTAGGGACATGCTGCTTTAGCTTAAAGTTTTGATATCCTCCAAAATGTAAATCCATCTGGGGAGATTTAGGCTGCTTACACCATAGTATAAGTGAGCACCAGAACTGTCCCCAAGGAGGTTTTCCGTGACGGAGGCTGTGGGGGTGGCTGGGAGCTGGGCCCAGGGAGTGGGAGGAGGCTGGGGAAGTCCGAGACCTCAGGACACAGCTCTCTGTTCATCGATTGGTCCGTGTCCTGGTGGGGCCGTGGGCTAGCAGGAGAGGACTAGGAGGGGAAACTCAGGTGTTTGAGGTTGTGAGTGGTCTTTACAAGAGGGACCTTCACTTGTTTCTTCTAACAAAGACCCCCTTTTGGGGGAAGTGTGTGAGGAGCAGGCTCACCAGCTCCTGCTGCCTGGTGAGTGTGCAAAACAAGTGCCACGAGTCTGGGGAAGCTGTCCTTCCTCTTTCCTTGAGTCTGAGTGTCCCCCGTGGTCAGCCTGTCTTAGTTTTCCTGTTTTCTTCTTCACACACAGCACTGTTCAGTGTAACGTCTTCAAGTCCATGTGTTATTGTTCCTAAAGGTGTTAATTACGACGGAAATAACTCAAGAGAAACGCTCATGGGTGCGGTCAGAGCCTCATCGACCTGCACTTGTGGTTTATTTGGTGCTGAAGTTGGTACAGGATGCTCTGAGTACAGAATTCTGTGGACACTTGGTCCGTGTGTTGTCATCGCTGCGGGAGCGTGAGTCCTGGGGCTGGGCGCTGGCTGAGGCCTGCGCGAGGGTGAGCATGGCCAGCGTGGTGAGGACGTCGGGCTGGCCCTGGCACCGACAGGCACAAGTTGGGGCCCCCACTCGCCAGCCCCCATCGAACAGAGTGCCGCTTCCAGCTCCACATTGTGCACATCAGTCAAAGTCATGCCTTTTTTTTAAGCCTCCTTATTCGTAGGCGACACACTGAAGGTTTTCAGGATGGAGCGACCGCCTGTCAATGATTTAACAAGTGTGACAAACCATTAAAAGCTGGCAAATCTGGTATCAGTCGTAGGCATTTATTGTAGCATCCTTTCAGTTTTGTTTTTTATATTTGAAATTTTTCAGCATAAAAGTAGGGGGAGATAGAAGATGAAAAATTTACAGAAAGCACAAAGGGTGGAAGGCCTACTTTGCCTTGAAGGTCTCAGGGAAGGAGCATGTCACCAAAGCAGCCCCAACCCGCCCTGGATCCTGGGCCCTGAGACCCAGGAGGGGGCGGGTGCCCTTCTCCCAGTGGGTTGGGGCTGGGGCACAGGCAGCGGGGGGAACGTGGAGTCTGTAGACGGGGACTTCCTTAGGTCGAGGGGAGCCAGCCCAGCCCTCATCTCCAGCCCAAGCCCAGACCTGCATGGGCCCTGGGATTTGGGGATGGAGGGCCTGTCTGTTCATGTGATTTTCTTAAAACAGTTTTCGATGGAGGGGAAAAACGTTGACTGCTCTAACCCTGATCTCTGTTTAACCCTGACCGGAAAGGCCGACTAACCCCTGCTGAGCCAGCCGGTTCTCAGGAACACAGCACCCTCTCCCCACGCCCCGCCCGGTTCACTCTGAACAGCTCCTCAGGAACCCCGCTTGTGTTTCTCTGTCTCTGTGCCTCATGTTTTAGAAACTCAGTCAATCTACTTGGATAGAGTCGCAGTTGCTTCAGGAACAAGCCCAGATCTTGGACGGGGAGAGGGGGGTCATGTTCTCTCGTCCGAAGGTCTTACCCTTCTGAACTCCTCCCTGAGAGCCGCCTGCCTTTGCCCTGTAACTCCCTCTCTCCTTCTGCAAAGTTGGGACGACGGTGAACAGAGGCAGGCGGACCGTCAGGCTCAGGGCCCGCCATCCCGAGCCGTTTGCAGGTGCGCGAGGTGCGTCGTCCACAGGGGGCGGCCGTGCCGCGAACACGCTGAGGCTGGCCGGGGCCGCAGGTTTACCCTGAACTTTGAAAGAGGCTCTTTGACAGAGTTAACCCGAGGGGAAGGGGAAGGGAGGCCGGTGAAGAGAGCCCAGCCCTGTGACGCGCCACGTCCGCTGCTTCTGCCTGGTCCCCCATCGGTCAGCGGGATGGACTGCCTCGCCCGCCACCTCGCACTGGCCGCTGCGGTCACCGTGCTCAGTGTAACGAAAACAAGCTACTTCCGAGAAACTAGCCCTGCTGCTCTGGAACCTCTGGTTTCACGTGGAGGCTGTTTTGGACGGCGTTGAAACGTGGCTGGGGCGGGACATCTGGGGAGAAGTCTGCTCTGGGACCTCTAATGGGGCAGCTGCTCTTTCCCCCCTGGCCGGGCCTGGGGCCCCTGGAGAGGACTGGGGTCCCGGGGTCAGCAGCTCTCAAAGGAAGGTTCCTTCCTCCTCCAGTGACCCCGAGCTGCTGCCCTCAGCTGGGCGGCCCGGCAGGCCCTGGGCGGTGGGGTCCCTGACGGCACACAGCCAGCTCCTCCTGCAGGCCTGCAGCTGCCTCTGCGCGGTCGCCCGTCTCTGCGCAGCCTGAGCCCTTGCCTGGCCCAGGCCCACGGCTCCGAGCCCTGCCGTCTCACACCTGCGTC
This sequence comes from Vicugna pacos, assembly GCF_048564905.1. Lineage (NCBI taxonomy): Eukaryota > Metazoa > Chordata > Mammalia > Artiodactyla > Camelidae > Vicugna > Vicugna pacos. Next base: position 99,152,510 of record NC_132997.1, on the reverse strand, counting down.
CCTTGCTGGGAACAGGTGTGCATTTGGGCGGGTCCATGGGTCTTTCTCCTTCTGTTCCTGGCTCTCCCGTCCCTGCCTCTGGGTAGCCCCCACCCGGCTGGGAGGCTGGGTGGCACCAGGGTAGCGCGGTGCAAAGAAGTGAGAACACCGACAGGAGGGTCCCCCATTGGGCCTGGGGTGGGAGCCACACAGGCTGGTCCCACCTCAGCCCTGGCCAGGGACTCCCCCGACTCACAATTTAAGAAAAATAAAGCCTCTAACAGCCCAGGGCCAGTGGTCGCTTCTCAGCCCTTCACACACCCTCCCCGCGAAAGCCCTGGATTCACAACTCGCTCTCGATCGCAGGTGGCCGATCGCAGGTGGTCGGGCGTGTAAGGGCCTCACACCTCCCCCTCCCACCACCTGCTGTCCTGTGGCGGGTGTGTCTCTTGCTCTTTGTTAGTGTTGCCCTTAAGTCTTGGCACACGAGATCCTGCTTGGGGCTGACACGTCCAGTGGCTGAGCCAGGCGGGCGGCGGGTGGCGGCCTCGGGGCGCCGTGGGTCCCCGGTGGAGCTGGGAGACGGGAGCGCTCACGTGCGGTACTGGAGAGCAGCTCCATGGCGCGTCAGGCCCGGGCGCTCACGGCTTTACTCCGACCTCGGCCCTTGCACGTCGCACCGCCTTCCCCTGTAGAGCTTCGGTCGGGCTGCACGGCCACCCTGACTGCCAGATTCAAAACGAAAAGGCCCATCAGATTCACAGATGCACGGTCACAGGTGTGGCTTTTGCTGAGCTGCATCTCAGAGTGACTTACATGCGGCACTGGGGCCCGTCTTTGCTGTTTGACTGTTTAAGGCTCAGAAGGGCCCAGATTTCCAGGGCCAGGGATTGTCCCAATTCCATGTCTAGAGCAAAGGGGCCAGGATTTCGGTTAATGAACATGATGTGTCCCAGTTTAATTTAAAACATCATGTTTCCTTTTCGGAAGGACACCTCCTCTGCCTACATCAGTGAGGTATTAACGAAGGTACCCAATACGTAACAAAGATAGCTAAGCCTTTGGTAGGTCCACCTTCAGACAGTTTCTTCTCAGCCTTTTAAATTCTGAATTAGAAAATCCTAACCTGCAGTTTCGGTTGTGGGGAGCGGGCTGTGCATTGTTCCTGGTGAGGATGAGTCTGTGTCAGTGCCTCCACTTGTAACGTGGACCAGTGACGTCAGGAGCTCCCGTGTCCCTGATGGCAGGTCTGGTCACTGGGCAGTGCGTGGGTCTGACCGTTGCTGCAAGGTACCTCTGTCTCACGGAGGACTCCCAGTCCCCTGGATGCTGGTCCCTGAGCCTGGGTCGCTCGCAGCCACAGCCACGCATCCTTTTACTGTGCTTCACTTCTCTGCAGATCCTGCGTTTTTTCCACACTGAAGGTTGTAGCAGCCTCGCGTCGGGCACGTCTACCAACGCCGTTTTCCCAACAGCATTATTCTAAAGTTAAGTGTGTCCATTCTTTTTTTAGACGTAATGCTTTTGCACACTTACTAGGCTACAGTGTATGTAAACATAACTTTTACATGCACTGGGAAACCAAAAATCGCGTGGGACTTGCTTTATTGTAATACTTGCTTTGCTGTGGTGGTTTGGAGCCGAACCCGCAATGCCTCTGAGGTCTTCCTGTTAGAAGATGGAATGTTCCAGTTTGGGAAACAGTGGTGAAACCCAATATTTGGTTGCTTTTGGATCTGAAAAATGTTTTATCATACTGTTTCTATATTTACATGGGTTTTAAGATATGCCCCCTAAAATATGCCATTAATTACTTCAGCCCATAGTACAAAAGAGAAAAGCATTAAGTGCTTGGAAAGGCTCAAACTTCTGACGAATAAGCTGTTTACCCTGCAGTTGGGTCTTACTGAGAAATTTCAACCCTTTTTTTCTAGTATCTAATGTGGAATTTTAGTCCTAAAGTGATGAGCTTTAGCTGTCAGAACACTGAGCAGATTCCTGAGGTCCCTTCAGTGAGCCTTTAGGAGCAGATGGTGGTCTTCAGTGCCATTTTAGTGTCACAAAGGAAAGTGTCTACTTATTTTTCATTTCAAAACTCTGCTGAGGAGCTTGCTGTCCCAAAGCATGGGGAAGCCCCCGCTGTCCGAGTCCGTGCACAAAGCGTGGAGCTTGCTTCTGAGGCTTGGTAATATTCACGATTTTTATTATTTTCTTCAAGCTGGAATCAAGACCAGAGGCCCTCCGTTCCCCGAGAGTGGGGCAGGTGTAGAAACCCGGCTTCAGATGCGCGCTCCTGTTTGCCCAGCAGCGCGGACCCCGCACGCCTTCTCTGTCTGTATCACCGCTCACCAGGTGATGCCTGGATGCACGTCAAACCTCCCCTCTCGGAGTCCTCGGGGGAGTAGGGGCGTCCTGCTGGCAGCGCGTTGCTCTGCACGTCTCCCCATAGGGACGCAGGCCTGGTTTGAGCTCTGCACGCGCAGGGCTTTGCCCCGCTGTGCAGCAAGACACCTGCTACAGATGAGGAGAGCCGCTGTTAGTATCAGCGACATCGAGAGTGGCGTCACAGAGGAGGTTCGCCTGTTGCTGCTTCTCCTTCCCCGACCACAACCTCTAACCAGTGGCCAGACTTACAAGTTTCTCCACGTGTGACGTGACCAGTTTCAGCCAGGAAAGCTCTGACCATGAACGCCGTTTCTGCGGTTTTGGTCTCTTTCCCTCCTCTGATGCCTTCATGCCACTAACCGAGAACATTTTATCCGAGACGCTGGATGCTAGCGACGCGCTGGTGGGCGGGTCAGTAAAAGTCAGCTTTCAGATAATCCTCCTCTTGCATCCTGACAGCCCTGAGTGTTCTGGGTGCTTGGTGGACGCCGTCGTGCGTCACAGGCTCGCTCTTCATAGTGTGTGCTGAAATCGGAGTCTGCGCAGCGCTGTGGGAGTATTTAGGGTACTGCTTTCCTACTGAAACTTTAAACAATGATTAATATGAAAATGATTCTTTCTTTCCAAAACATGATAATTTTATATTTAGTAGACATTAAAACGTAATGATTCATTATTAAAATTTTTTAATAATTTGAACTTTTGGGCCATTGATACATTTTGGGTCTCAGGGAGACAACACAGCACAACTGTAGCGACAAATACGCATGTGATGAAAGTAAACGACACGCGGAGATGGGGACGACCTTCTTGGCTGAGCGCTGCCCAGTGGGGGTCTTCTTGTGCCCTCCCTTTAAGGAAACTCCAGTTAGTAAGAACTTAAGGAGATTTCCGAGTCAGTGGGAATCAAGATAACATCGCAGACTTGTGAGGTGGTGTGCCTGAAACAGCTCCACCACTTTTCCTCTGAAACCACCAAACCGGCAGCAGATGGCCATACAGCTGAGGAGCAGGACCGTGGACTTCACGTTTGCAGATCGCACTGATCCTCATGTCAGGCTTTGGGAAAGCCTTTTATAGGTAAGAGCTGCCAGGCCTGCTGGTGACCACAGAGCAGGGAGAGGCTGAGCCTTGCCCCAGCGAAGCACCCTTCCAGCCGTGTCCCCGGCAGACTTGGGACCCCGGAGGGGAGGCCGCGGGGAGGAGCGGCGGATCCTGGGAGAGAAGCTGTGAAGTGCCCCTGGGCGCGTCCTCCTCTGTGGCCCGATGGGGCACGGGGGCAGCGGCCTGGGTCAGCCTGCACGGATGCAGCCGTAAACCTGCCCCAGGTGTGGCTGAACCCTGGCTGTCCGTCCAGCCCAAAGAGAAGACACTCCCTGAAAACGTGTTTGCTTGTCCCAGTTCATGCAGTTTTGTTTTCCATCGCATCATTTATCCTGTGGCTTTGATGTTAAGGTATCTTAAATTACGACAGATTACAATGAGAGCTTATTTTTTGTTTTGAGTAAGAATACCTCTGTATTTGTTTTCATATAGGCAATTTTTCTATAGCTTCAACAATTTCCTCTCAAAAATCAAAGAACAAAAGATTCCCCAAACTTAGGACTGGATCCCTTGGCCGTGTCTGTTACTTCCGGAATAAAGGTGTCTGGCTGTAGCTCTGTTAGCCCGAAATACGTAGTTGGGTGATTCTGTGTTAGAATTTTAAAAGGTTAGAAAAAAAAAGGAGAAAAGCCAGTCCAGCTTTCTCTTTAATATTACAGGCGTGGAGTGGCCGCTGACCGACCTGTCCTGGGTGGCCTGGGACCTTCCCATTTTAGCATCCATGTCCTGAGTCTTGGGGACCCCTCAATCCAGGAAACCAGGACTGCAGGCCAGCCGAGCAGGGGGAGTGAGGAGAACCCCTTGCTGCACCACATAGGTTTAATGCTGCCGTCCGTGTGGCTGTTTCTCCAGAGCTCAGCTCGGCGAGGGGAGCGCGCGGTCCCATCTTCGTTTTCATGGGGCAGATGTGCTGGGAGGTTATTTTGAACAGCAGGCGTCCAGGAAAGACACACAGACCCAGGTGATGATCAGGTTTGGGCCTAATACAGTGAATACATTGCTCATTTTTGAATTGAATAAATATAGTTCGTTCCAGGCAAAGCTGCCTCTGCCGTGCTGTCGGGACCTATTACAATTTGGATTATCACTTGTCTGTGGCGGCTTTAACTTTTCCAGTTACCTTTTTCTAAGATTTTAATGTGTCGCATTCATAAGCCCACAGCTCGTGTCTCCTCATGATGGCTCCTGCCTCTTTTCCATTCCCTGCCTGCCCTGTTCAGATTATTTAGCAGCTCTTCACCCTTCTGCCCTCTCTGTGTGTCCTTGCGTGGACAGAGGAGGGACCTGGGTGTCAGAAGTCACCAGCTGTTAAGCCATCAGCACTGCACTCTTGGGCAGAAGTAGGGGGTGACACTTAGCCCCCCAGGAGGTTTGAATGTCCCCACCCCCAGTCTTTATCTGCCTCGGTCTCATTTCCTCCCAAGAAATCGAATCTACTTTTAGTCAATAACTTGGAAGGATTTAAAGTTCTGTTTTGTTTTTTCCCAGAGTCTCCCCATCTTTTTATTCAAACCCAGCCCCACAGTTGGCTGGGCTCCGCTGTCTTTGTGTCCTTAACTCGACGGGTGAAAACTCGAAGCTCTCCTCAGAGGTGGGAGACCGTTTGGTGGTCTTTCCGGTAAATACTGCAACAGGGGGGCCGAAAAGCACACTACCTAATGGATCCAGCTCCCGCGCCCAAGCAGGCAGTTTAACCCTCGGGTCGTCGTGTTTGTATTCCACGTATCGGATTGTTAATAGATTTTCTTCATTTGTGTGAGACGTTGCAAATGATGTGCGGAGGCCGGCCGGCTCCTCCGGCGCCGGGACCAGAGGTCCACCTGTAAGGAGCCGGCGTTAAAAGCTGCTGGAGTCGCTGCCTCCTGACAACATCCCAGCTGCAGACCAGCAATCGCAACCCTCGGGTGGCAGTTTTAATTATCGGCACCGGCGATACCATCAGCAAGTGTGTAATTACGTGTCAGTTTCCTGGCTGTTGGGTATGAAAAGTGGAACCAGTGAGATGATGATTGTGGAAGCAGTAGACTCATATTTAAACAATTCAGAATGTGTAACTGGCAGTGTCATTAAACAGAGAGAGTCTGACCCCAGCTGTCACTTACTTTTCCTTATGCAGATTCGTTCATGCTGTCTGTCAAAAGAGCTCCCGGGCTGAGATGGGACAGAAGAGGTGATGTAATTCTCAGAGCAAAGAGGGCTGCCCGCGTGAACTCCGCACGGGCGTTCTCTTAGCCTAAACAAACACGGCCGTGAAACTGTAAACAAACGGGACCGTTCCCGGAAGTTACATAGACGTTTGCTGATGAACGCACCACACAGACACGCCAGCCTCAAGCATGTGAGTAGAACCTGCCCGACTACCCGGCACTTAAAAGAAAAAGCACCCTGACCATGAGAAGAAAATGAAAGGACCTCCTTAGTGCTAACATTTGGAGTCCAAGATGAAAAAAATGGGGAACTCATTTTGAAAAATGCTCGGAATCAACAAGGAGAAAGAAAGGTGATTGGATAAAATATCACAGATTTCAACTTCAGTCTCGCTTGGGTTATAAGTTGTTACGGCTTCGGATGCTTGGACTCCAGTTGAGAAAACTGATATATGTGTGTTAAATACAGGAAGGTTAAAAATAGACACGAGTGGCTATCTTAGGAAGGTGGATCAAGACGTGAGGAAGATTCACATTTCTGCACACGTAACTGCGTGGTTCCGCAGCCTCCCAGCTGCACACTTCCGGGAGACGGGAGAGACGTACGTTTGCTCTCAAAGGCCTGCATTTACTGGGGGACTCAAAAAAAGGGCTGGGTAACCAAGGGTTAAGTCTGCATGCATGCGAAAGCAAACGACAGGAGAGTTTATAAAATGCACTGAGGAGGCTAAGTGTGGGGGTTAAACTAACACAATGAACTGTGAACACAAAGAAAAATGTTTCTTTAATTTTTAAAATGTTTTCGTTTCTCATAATAAACTCAACTAGCAGACGCATACAAACAACATTATTTCATACCCTGAAGACACTGCAGTTTGGCTTTTGGAACTCAAATGGATTCTGGAAGCAGTGCCATCACTACAGAGGCGCTGTGGCAAGTGTGATCTTCCGAAGGGCATCAGATCACACCTCGAGTAGCACGTCAGAAAGCAAGCACCGGCTCATGCGCACGCCCAGGTAGGAGGCATTTAAGACAGGGTCAACTTTGCATGTATTTCTAGTTTCAAAGGCGAAGTGACTGATTTTCTCACAGGCTAATGGAAGCCATGTTAATTGCCATGGTACGTTCAGATTTGAAAGTAATAAATAGGCACATATTAAATCCTCTAAGGATTAATTTGTATTTTATCAGCTGTGAAAAGGGCAATTTTTTGCATATCTCGACTTTAGAGGTAGCCTTATTAGGCGTTCATTGGAAAACAAATTCTGCATATATTTTGTAGCAAGGTTTTTTTTTTAAAACAAATCGTTTTTCCTTCTCAAAAGTAGCACAATGCAACTAGGGAAGCAATTAATATTTCTATTCAAGACAAACACGGTTTTGGAGTTTCCTGGCTTGTAAATATTTGAACGGCTGCCTAAAGGAACAAATGGTAGAAAATGACACACTCTTATATATTTTATCCTACAGGATGTGATGGGGGCTTGGGGGCTTGAGACCACGTTGTGTGCCTGCTGTGTGAATTGTCGCACTGTGGTGACCGTTCTTTTTTGTCTTCTGGGAGAGGGCATCCCTGGATGCTCATGTTCCGGTTGGGCTGGCCGCGGAGAAGCAGGTGGAGGCACAGCCGGGTCCCTGCGTTGCTGGAGGAGAGGGCTGTGACCTTGACATCGGTGAGCGTCCTCACTGCCTTCCTTGGGCAAGGCCAATGGCTCTCTGGGTCTCCAAATCTCAGAGACATGTGGCCCTCTGAGAAGAACCTCAGCAAGGGACAAAAACAGAGAAGAATTTGAACATACCCGTGGGTGTGATTATGCCGTCCTTTGGAGAAAGGACTTGTCTCGATGATGCTTGTCCTGTTTCACCCAAGAACTTCCCGTGGTCCAGTTAAATCAAGGAAGCTAGTGAAAAAAAAAAAAAAAGGTTCCCCTGCAGTATGCCTCCTTGAAGGGTTGTCTTGTCCTCTTTGAGAGGTCCCTGGAGGGAGCTCTCCCACAGTGACTTCTGGCGTCTGTCTGCCATCCACCGGGTCTTACGGTCAGACGCCTTGTTAGACTTTTACTGGAATATGTGTGTTGCACTCCGCGCTGGCGGCTCTTGAAGCTCTGTCTGGGAAGCGCAATCAAATCGGTCCCTCGTGACGTGTTCTTCGGTGGGCGTGGAAGGGACGCCCCTCTGCTGCTGGCTTCTCCAGGGAGGGGAGCGCTGCTCATCCCGTCCTGTGAGCCTCGTGTCTGCGACACGCTCGTGGCTGGGGAGAGGCTGTCTGTGGGAGCGTGGCCAGTGATTTGGTCTCAGTTTTGAGAAATGGTGCCACGTGAATTTGAACTTGTGGAGGTGGCACGGGCTGCCCTTCTGTGCCGAAAGTCCCTGATTCGGGAGGTTGTGCATCTTCACTGGGGTTCGGCTTTCACGCCCGGTGGCTTGGCCCACTTTGCCTTTGTGGGTGATTTCGTGTCACTGAGCTCTTTTAAATAATTCTCCCCGGCCTCTTAGTTTGCTTCCAAACTGAAAAAAGTCTTTACCCGCAGATAGATAGCTGCTCCCCACGGCGCACCCAGGGAGCTTGCTGCGTGCCCCTCCCCCTCCCCCTGGGAGCTCCAGTGGCCTTTTGCCTAATGAGGTGACCTTAAGAGAAGTCCTTGCCTGGGTGTCAGTGTGACTGGCCATGGCGGTGACAAGTATGAACTGTGTACAGAGCACATGGTCTCAAACAATTGCTTCTGATGCCACTGCTTTGCAAGGGAGCCCAACCTGCTGGGGCTCGGGACCCCAGAACCTGCGTTACCATGTATTAGCGGATTCAAGCCACGTGTTAACTGGCCATTATCACCTGTCATCGCACCGTTAATAGTCAACAAATACCGAGGATTTCAGGCATTGGCACTTGACTGTCCTTTGTAAAGAGAGTATAGGTTTGAAATGAATGCATTTAAATTCTGTCTCTTTGAGGCAGATTCCTACCAACCTACAGAAAGGGCGTGTTTCAGATCTGACCCACTGGTTCCCTGGAAGATTATTTTTAAATGAAAGATTTAAAGGAGAAGCAAACAAAGAAAGGGATAAAAGCCAAACAGTTCTCCTGTGAGCACTAGGCCCTCTCCAAAGCCCAGTGCCTCCTGGACTCGGTCCTCCAAATGTGGCCAGCGCCCCGGGGCCTCCTCCTCTCTCATCCCCAATTCCTGGCCTCCCTGGCCTCCACCTGTGCCCCTGACTGCCCTGGGGCTCAGGTCCTGGCATCCGCAGGGACGCGGCTCTTCCGGGCAGGCGCAGGGGCCAGCAGGGTGTCCGGGAGCGCAGGCTGACGGGGTCCTGGAGGGACACTGCCTTAGCGGCTGCCCTTGGAGGCCCGGGTCTGAGAGATGGTTGTTGCAGCACCTGAAATATTTTCCTCAAACTGGGAAATTGGCATAATTCTGATGTGTTTTGTTCACTTCATTCAGACATTAATATTCCGTAGGCATAATCACAAATTGTATTGGAGTGTCCTGCAACTGTCACAATGAAATTTCCAGACTGGATGTCTTCATGGGGTCCGTTGACTTACTCCATGAATTGGGTGAGAATCGCTAAGATCACCACATAGAAGAATGTTGCCAGCGATGTCACCAGAATGTCACTGGTGATCTGAAGTATTTCTCTTGTGCCAGCCGACCAAAGCTCCCTGAGAACCATCAGCCAGGAGGGCGGCGATCTTGCCTCTGCAGCATTCTACCAGCTGCAGGCCTCCAGGGCTTAGAAAAGACACGATTTTAACTGTTGGAAACCTTGATCAACTCTTCCTATAAAGGCATGGCCTTATAAGATACAGCTGTGTCCCGGGCAGCGTGCCTTGCGAGTTACATACCCTTTTTAAATTTCTGTGTCAAACAAGGTATCCAGTGTCCAGTCTGTTTACTTGATGGGATGAAGCAGGATCCATTTTGCCGTGATTTACACATCATCCTTTCCCACTCCGCGGGTTTTGCGCCCCACGCCATGTGCTTCCTCAGAGGACAGAGACAAACAGCTTCCTTCCTCAGGGGCGAGGTGTGAGCTGAATGCATTTTAAACACAGCACTCTGACCGCAGTCAACATTTTAGATACGGAGCAATTAGGCACTGAAACGGCGCGAGAAACACGCTTCCTAGAGACAGCCGCTGCATTTCTACGGCAAGCGCGGTATTTAGGGAGAAACGTTATTTCCCTGAACTTTGCCAGTTTGTAAGCAAGTACAACAGCTGTTACCTAGGACTCACGTCCTGCGTGCACATCAGCGCCCAAGCACTGCTGGAGTGAGTCTTTGCTTCGTTAATATTTTAGAATTTATGATAGGTTTGCAATTTAATGTTTTTTTTTCCCGTTTACAAGGAAAATTCATGCTTCTCAGGGAAAACGCTCAAAGTACAGGGAAGTATGAAGCAGCAGCAGGCGCCCTCAGTCCTCCCGGCTGAAGGCTCTCTAGTGAGGGGCTGTATTTTTGGCTAATGTGATAAGCTTTTAAAGTTTCAAAGAAAACAATGTCTCAAACCAGTACGGGACTTGGTCTCTCATCCGAAGACATTTGTAACTTTATTTTAGAGCTTTCCGTGTGGCCGGCGGAGGGCTGGGAATACCTCTGCCCGTGCGCCTTTAACGCTTCCCGAGAAGCCGGCGTTGAAGCTGTGTGGGCGCTGGCACCGCTTCTCACTCCTCAGGGCTCTGACTTTGTGTAGCTTGCCTTCGGGCTGACGTATCGGGACCGGAGGAAGCGGAGTGGAGGAGCCCGGGCCCGCTCAGTGGAGAGGGGGGGCGGCGCTATGGCTGGGTGGCCCTGTGGCTGGCAGCCGGGGCCGGGGGAACTGGCGTCTGGCCACGCGGAGGGAGCTGTGCAAGGACCTCCACCCGACAGGGGGCACGGTCGTAGTCAACTAAGGGGTTGCTGTGTCTGCTTGGGGGGCCCCACAGCTAAACCTCTCAGATCAGACTCACCACTTAACTGTGTGCACTTGGTTTCTAGGAAGTTGGGCAGGAATTGTGGCTGGGCCCCGGCCACAGACGTTGGTTTGTTTCTTAAGGACAGTGGCAGAAGCAGGTTGGTTGAAAAGGACCTCTTTAGAACTCTTTTGATCTCTTTTATCAGACAACAGGAGTACTGCCCATCAATTTAGGGGCTTTTACTAAATCTAAGAACTCATCACCTAACAAAAAGAAACAAGTTCAGAGGAAGGCTGAGCAGCATTGTGGGTACATGAAGGTGCCACGTGTTTAGAAGTGGAGCGGTCCCCGGACACTCACGGGGCCGTGTCGCAGCCATGGGGATGGCGGTCGAGTGGTGGGCTGCAGGTCACTGCCTACCAAGTACACACGCGTCCAATGACATCCGAGGTGTGCACACTTGGACTCAGAGTGATGAAGGAAGGACCGCTTCTGGTGCTCCGTTTTCAGGGAGGTCAGGGACAGAGCAGGAACTGTGGACCTGTCTCATTTCAGGGGCAGGATTCTGCCCCATCCAGGACCTCTAGCATGGAGTGTGGCATCAGGGATGCCCACCCAGTGAGCAAGCAGAGCAGAGCACGACCCTGGTCCCTGCAGCAGCTGTCCACGTTTCAGCGGCGCCGCAGGGCGGCTGATATCTGGGCACAACCTGGGCATGAGGAAGCGGGAACCTTGTCCCTGTGCTGCTGCAGGATGCTGATCAGGCCCTGAGCTGCTACCACGTTTAGACCAGAGCATCGGGACACGCAGGAGGGACAGACTCTGGGCAGCAGGTGCCAGGGCACAGCAATGCGGAGGGTGCAAGGGAGAGTGGGGTCCAGAAGACAGACGAAAGCCACTGTGGACGTCTAACCGGACCTTCTTATAAAAAGAAGAGGAAAGCAAACGCAGAAAGAGGCTCAGGGACAAACAGGATGAAATGTGTGTGTGTATGTGTGTGTGTGTGTGTGTGTGTGTGCGTGCCTTTGTATGCGTGCATGTGAGCACACGTGCGTCCGTGTGTTAAGGAAATTTTTTTCTTCCTAGAAATAGGAATAATTTATTAAGAAAACCTAGTTGCTGCTCTTACAATTTCTTCAAACCCGTGAAGTCTATGTATTTCTTCTAAAATAAGTGCGTACTCAAAAGATGCCTATTAAAAATGACTTGGGCACGTGTCCCCTCTCAGCCTCTTAGACTGATATCCCTGCTCAGACCCTGGCCTACGAGTCCAGGCTCGGCGCACAGGGCACAGTCGTGTCAGTAAGACACGCCGCGCACTCACGAACTTCCTCAGACCCTCCGGCCTGCCCCTCTGAGGCTCCCCACTTTCATTTTCTCCAAAGGAGAAGTCCGTTCCCCTAGGCAGAAACGAGCCCCCCGCGGACCTCTTAGCGTCGTTCAGGAGCCCCGTTTGGCACCAGTGATGTGGTCGCCTACACGGGCTCCTCATAAAGCTCCTGCTGGTCCCAGTCTCTCGCTCAGCACCTCGATCCACAAGGCGTCATTCTCTTCTGCAGCCTCGGCCTGAGGTTTCCTGGTTTTGAATCAGTCGTTGAACCAGGTACGGGGCTGGCAGCCTTCTATGTCTCCTTTGGCTGGTGAACCCCAACTAGCCGGCAGTTCTGGGGGAGTCTCCGGCTTTAGGGGGGAAGGTTTCGGACCAACCTAGCAGCTCCGCCTCCCTCATCTCACCCCCACACTCTGGTTCGCTTCACTTCCCCGCCCCTGTGCCTCTCCTTCTCTGCGACGTTCCTCCTGCGACGGCGCCGATAGGCAAGCCGGAGCGTGCGGTCTTCTGTCCTCAGTCTGGGCTGACTCTTCACTGCTGCTGCCCACTGTGCTCCCTGGGACATAGTTTTGGGAATCAGCTGTGCTCCAAGGCCGGGGCAAACTCGGCCAACCACGTGCTGTCAGTTCCAAAAATTTGGGCTCTCTGGTTCAGTTGTGTCCCATCACCAAAGAGCAAATACTGGTTTCCTAACACACCCTCTTGAAATTCAGTTTTGCACAAGTTCTCGACTTAAATCAGCCCCAACTCACAGCTAGTGCTTGTTCCATTAAGATTTAATTGCTGTAATTTCAGTACCTTATGAACATAAGCCTGACACACTGCCGTGAACACCAACACCTTTTGCTGCGTATGGATTTGCGGCTAGGCTCTTCCCTGCTCTGCTTGAGAAAGAAGTGTGCTTGTTTTTGGGGGGCTGTTGCTGTAGAGCGAGCTGGCGACTTCAAACAGCAGGTGAATTACCTACCGGGTCACTGAAGTTCATGGGTCTGTGAAAGAAGCTGGAGTGGGAGACCGAAGGCTTACCAGGGACGGCATTCTGCCAGGACCCTTTGGTTGCAAGTGACCAAATCCCATGTAACTCCTTCCAGGAAAGTAGGAATTCGACAGCACTGGCCGAGGAATTTGGCTGAATCAGACATTGAGGCTGTGTCACTGGAGACCCAGCTTGTCTGTCTTTGTCGTCTCTGGGCTCTGTTTCTTTCTGTTTGGCTTCGTTCTCGTCCTCGCCTTTTAACAGAAAATATGCCCACTCCCACCCTGGTCAAAGGTCGGGCATTTTAGCGAGAAGAGAGCCACGGCTTAGAGAACCCCCTGGCCAGCCAGGCTTGACTGGTGCCACGGCTGGTCACAGGACCCACCATGGAGCTGGGAGCCGTGGTGCCCTGGCGGTCTGAGCCTGGACCAGGGGCCACTCCTGTGCTGCTGGGAGTTAGCCCTGCCAGTGCTCCGTGGAATAGATCCTGCAAGGATAGGAATTCTGTTCCCCAAAGGAGGAATCCCTTCTGGCTGATGGGGAAACTCACTGGGCAATCAGCTCTCCAGGCATCACGGGTCAGGAGACGAGCAGCCTTTCACCCCTGAAGATGCTGAGATGTGGGTAACACAGGGGTTCAGCTCTGCCCGCCTCTTACATTAAGGGGATATACTAATGACCCTTTACCTGAATACCATCTGCCCTTTGTGGCTTGGATCAACACCTTCCATTTACCTAAATTCTGAAGACACTTGCTGTCATTGTACCGCGTGTCACCTTGGCTAACGGCACCTACTCATCGCTCCCCCATTTGATCTAGTCAATACATAATAGGACACGTTACATCAACTCCTGGGAAAATTGTATATTCTTTCATTAAATACCAGGGGGGGAAGTTGCTACATCGGCCATTATCGACTGAACGTAATCCCAGTTAACCCGACAGGCAGCTCTCCCCGTCTTCTGAGGCTCCTCTGATGGTAACTCAGTATCAGCTCAAAGGAGCCCTTAGCAGCAGTTGTCAATGTTTTGGCTCATGAGCCTTCCCAGGATGCACTGCCTTCCAGGACCCACACCCGTGCAGGTAGACACACACATGTTCTGGTGAACTCCAAATAGATTTGTCGTTTATGTCTTCCGAACATTTCTTGTTTCGCAAGTCGGCAATGCTATGATTTTCTTCCTCCTGTTACACGGAAGAGATGGGTTTCCGTTCCCCTGCCCGTGAGCTGGATCAATAGTTAATGGAGGCTTGGAAGGAGGAACGAAGTCTGTGGGGTGTGACCAGAGACTAGTCTTTAAAACATAGCTAAACAGTTTGTCCTGGTTCAGCTGCTCGCTGGTGTCCCGCCAGGCCTCCTGCAGAGACCGCGGTGTTAGGGCACAGACCCCAGCCCCTGGTGGGCACAGGCAGTGCCGGGGTGGGCGGCTGCCCCGTGCCGGAGCCTTCTGCCGGTCAGCCGGTGGCCAGGGCTTCGGTTCTCAGGGGCCGTGCTTCACTCTCCTTCGGGCGTGGGCCTGCTGAAGGAGGCGGGGCAGAGAGGGAGGCCATGAGGGCATCTTCCTGGTAGCAAAGCCCCAGGAGAACCCTGGATGGAGGAGCCACCAGCAGTTTTTAGCAGAACGTTGACCCGCCAGGCACAGGAACCTGCTCTCCTGCTAGCAGACGGTGGACTGGCAGAAGCAGTGGGAAAGGGGCCCTGACCAGCTCCCTGACGTAGACCCAGTGTGTGGGCGGGGCCTGCTGGGCGCCCAGCACCGCTGGGAAGGCCGTGTTGGGGCTTGGTGTGCCTCCGTTAGTGGACGTGTGCGCTGCAGAGGACACGGGACAGTTTTTAGGCAGCAGAGGCCAGGGATGCAGGAGGCCTTCATTCCCCAGGTGAAGGTCAGACATGAAGGATGCTGGGCCGCCGTCCTGCCAGGAAGTTTGTAGTGGGGACTGGCTGCCCCCGCAGCCCCAGAGGGTGTGACTTCTTTGGTTACAGCAAGAGAAAGCAGCTCGGGCCCCATAAGCAAAAGGGAATTTCCCGGCAGTTCCCTGGGGGGAAGGCTGGAGGGGGAGCCAGTCTCCCTGGAGCCCTAGAAACTAGAAGCCAAGGACATCTCCCAGCAGAGGCCCCCGACATGACGCAGACGCCACTGTTTTCAGGGGGAAACACCGTAGCCCCTGTGTTTATATTTCTTACAAGGAAGGTTTGACTTTATCTGCTGGGGAGGAGGCAATGCTTCTAAAGGAAACTGGGTGCTGCTGGGAAGAGCCTGGAGGGGGGCAGCCAAAAGCCCCAAGCGTCCACCCAGCTCCCCTTGGAAACCGTTTTCCTTCAGGGCCCTCTGGACGGGATCACTCTTCCTGGAACCCTTTGTGGTGTTGTTTCCCTTGCATTTTGCTTCGGACTCACAGTCGGGATGGCCTTAGATCCAGAGGGGCCTGACTCCCGGTGTGGGGTCAGGAGCAACCACGGCCCAGCGTTTCCCGGGAGCTGGCTCAGAGGCTCGGGCCAGCCCCGATCTGCTGAGAGAGCACTGGACCTGCGCTGGGGCTGCCTGGCTCGTAAGGAGGTGCCCCTCCATTTGTGCTTTGTACAACCAGGCTCACTTTGCTGAACAAAGGTAGCTGTGACCCCAGAAGTCAGAGCAGGTCACTGTCAGCTTCTGGGTGGAATGACTTTGCAGTGTCCCTCCTTCGCGGGGACCCATCCTACAGGCGGGAGGGTGACTCCGTGCCTTGCCAGTTCCCACCATCGCACGTGGGGAAGGATTTTGTGCGTGCAACAGATGAGGGAGCAAGACGGGTCTTAAATCACTGGCCTCTATTTGAACCTGCAAATATTTTAATTTTAAAAGAATTTAAACCAGGAACGTTCATAAATGAAGTTACAATCTTTTGACAGGAGAGAGAAGTCGCCGAGCAGGACAAATATTTTCATAATGGTTTTGCTTTTTTTCATTCCTTTAAATATCAAGTAATAATGTTTTTAATGTTTTTGTAAACATGAGATGTTTTAATGCTTGAAAAATTGTATCTCATAAATAAGCTTTATTATCTGTCAAAAAGGATGAAAATATAACTTTGCATTTCTGTTTTAAAGTAATTTTAGTGCCTATTAGCTATAAAGTAACAGTTATATATAATTTAGAGTATGTAGTCACTCGAAGCAACTTGACATTTTCACACAAACAGAGAACCGTAATAATAGGCTTGGGATTTCTTTGGAAGTATGCACCACTACAGGACATTAAAATAACTTACGGTGCACTGTAATTCTTGTTTTGTGTTTGTCCAAGTAGTTGTGAAGCAGGCTATAAAGCAGTAAAATAAAAACCTACGCGCCAACTCCAGCGCTGCTCCTTAAAGTTACAGTCGCCTTTTCAAATTAAGTGTGATTAACCTGGCTGGCATTTCTCGGTGTCATCCCTGACTTTTTCTTTCCTAATAACCTTTTCTGTTTCAGTGGCCAATTCTATTTTTCTCGGCTTATTATTTGAGACACTGTGATGGCTTCTTTAAGATGGTGGCGTAGCAGCGGTTCAGCTCACAAATGACAAAGTGAATTACTTGTTGCTTTGAAGGGGATGCGGACGTAGACAGTTTTGCTGCGACTTCAACCGGCCAACCGCCAGGAGCAGCACACAGGAGTGGTTTTGCCCGTTGTTTTCATTTCCGTATATAAACAAGATTCATCAGACAGTTGACCGGTGGAGGCGGAACACGTTTAATGGGTTTGATTTTATTTTTTGCTGTTATTGGGTTTTTTTGGTGGGGGGGAGGTAATTAGGTTATTTTTGGAGGAGGTGCTGGGGATTGAACCGAGGACCTCACGCGTGCTAAGCATGCGCTCTGCCACTTAAGCTGTACCCGCCCCCCGAGGCTGAACGCATTTAGCGAGCTGAAATGCGGACACACGTGGGGTATGCACGTAAATGAGATAAGAGAACGTTGAATGCTATTCTGCTAGTTTAAAGGACAGATAATTCAGACGCAGTCTGGTTTAAAGTGTATCTTTAAGGAATCTGTGAGAGGAGTATTTTGCGACTATTGTAAACCAGATGTAAGGACCATGTTTAACCTGCTTAAGAGGAAAACCCATTTGCTGCTTCACCTCTAGAGCTGACATATAATTACGCTTGTCTCATTAAAGCAGGCCTGGCATTATCCTCTCTCTGGCAACGCGTATCACCGTATGCCCTTGAATAGACTGAAAAGGCATTTCTTTAAAATACTCCTTAATTGTACTTTCGCATTAATTTTGATTGGCCTTTTGCCCACTGCTCAGGTCTCGGTATCATCTGGAGCCGCGACACAATAAATGAAAATCCTTCCACGAGAACTAACTCCGGGCTTCAATATTATTCCTGAGAGAGAGGCCAAGGGAAAAAAACAATTTTTGTGTGGTTAAAGATGGGCGCCATTTATAATCTACATGTTGCAATTAAAACCACTCAAGGATTTGACTTCCGTTAATTTTAATTGAAGTGGTATGTGGGCAGGGATTAGGTGAATGCGCAGATGAGCACAAAAATTAATATGAACCTGGAGAAATGTCTTTTTTCCATGAAAGGACTGATCAAATGTTCACAGATGGAGTTTGAGAGGACCCTCATTGAACAAGCCAGCAGGGCTCACGTGGGCCATTCCTGTGGCAACGCCTCACACTTTATGTTGGAAAAGATGTGCCCGTTTCTTTTTCTTTATAAATTATTCTCATGCCTGATTAGTTAATGTATTTCATTTGCATTCGTGCACCTAAATGAAAGTAAAAACAAATTAGTCCTATAAATGCACTTTATAGAGGATGGTTTAAGGAGGTCGGGCAATTCTCAGCTAACAGATACTAATTAGGAATATTAACCACTGAAGACGCTGGTGTCAACGGGGATGTTGGGGATAAATGTAGAGCAGAAAAGAAAGAAGAGGATGCAGTTTCTGGAATTATTTGGAACTTTCCAAATGTAAGAAGTTAGGAAGAGTTTGGAACAGTGAGGCAAGGAAACAAAACCTCTGAAAATACACATGTATTTCTGAAGTCTAGTGCAGTGGCGGCCTTGGAGCAAGTGCGCAATAAAACGTTTTGAATAAACAAAGAAAGATGAATTTATATATTACATTTTTAATTTTATCACAGATATTTCAATACCTCTAAATAAATAATAAAGCAACACTACACAGGCTCGGAAGCGCACCGCCTTCCATTTCAGCGATAATTTATGACTGTAAAGCATGATATCTCATTCTCTGCAGCACTCCATGTAAAGAAAAGAGGCAAAAACTGAAAATTAAAATAAAATCCCACAATCGCCAATGTGAAAGGATTTTAATTCTTAAAGCGGGTCTGATAAAATTTTGAAGATGGGGAAATACAACATCAAATAGAAGCTTAATAAAGATGATTATTAATAGCTTTCTATAGGGAGATGCACTTTGATATCTGCCCTTCCTGACTGTCTGTAATTCATTCATAAAGCAGATGAAACAGTCACTGCAGAGGGGAGCCCTTTGTCTCGGTAAATCCCTGGGCCCAGTGCTTGGAAGGGTACCAGGCTCTGGATGGAGGCTTTAAGATCTGCCCTTCCCCGCTGTCAGGAGAGCCTCCTGCCTTTGTCACTTGAAGAATCCATCAGCCCAGAAGCAGCTAGCCTTACCTTAAACAGATAATCCATGGAGTACCTGTATTTCTTCAAAAGGTGTTTTCTTGGAAGACATTTCCTGGTCACTGAGTCACTGTTGCAGGCCTGGGCTGGGGGAGAAGGCCGTGGTCACGTTTGGTACCTTGCGACTTTGGGAGGAGACATTGGGCTAAACTTCCTGACTCCCTGGCGCATGCACAGGCTATTGACTAATTAACTTATCTGTTAAAGATGACATTTTCTCTTCCCCAAATAGAAGTGGTTCTAATAAATCTAGAAATACTAGGCATAATTATGAAGAATTTCAAATATCTCTTTTATGAATTTCACAATTCTCCCAAATTCTCCAGTTGAAATATTATTAACTTAGGCACAGGGGTCTGAGTTGGTAGATTTGACATTGGCAAAGATGATGAATTGAATTCCGAAGGGATCGCAGAAGTCAGAAAAATCCAAAAATGGTTCATTTCTACCCATATATTTTACTAATTGGATGAGTGTTTTAATTTGATTTTTTTTTTCCCTGAAATTCTGTCCTGCAAAAGTGATCTGATGGAGATGCTCTGGACTTCCCTGCCATCTGCCAGGACTTGAGTGGTCCTCACTTCGTAGCTCCAGGAAGTGAGCAAACCAGAGACTGTGCCAGGCAAATAAGAGAGCTCTAGTTCCGGGGCAGGGAATCTGGGAAATGGGCGGTAAACCCTGGGCTCTACTGAGCTGTGGTCCTCGGCGATTTCTTCGTGCATTTTCTTTCCTCAGGAAAGAGAATCAAATTGGTACATACTATTCTGCTGTCCTCCTTGACAGCTGGAGCCGTACAGTTAAATTGATTCCTCTAGGACAGTTACGATAGGTTAGGCTGTGCTGCAGTAACAAAGAGCCCCCGAATCTCAGAGACCTGAAACAGCTAAGGTGTGTTTTCTGATCATGTTACAAGCCTACGGGAGGCTGGCCAGAACCCCGGCTGACATGCAGCTCCGATCAGAAGACCGTTGCCTCTTGTGGGAGAGGGAGAGAGAACGTGGTGAAGCATGCACTCACTTTTCTTTTTAATTTAAATTTTTATTATTATTATTTTATTTATCGAAGTATAGTTAGTTACAATGTGTCAATTTCTGGTGTACAGCATAATGTTTCAGTCATACACAAACATACATATATTCATTTTCATATTCTTTTATTTTTAGTTTACTGCAATGTATTGAATATAGTTCCCTGTGCTATACAGAAAAATTTGGGTTTTTTCTGTTTTTTATACAGTAGTTAATATTTGCAAATCCTGAACTCCCAATTTATCCCTTCTTTCCACTTTCCACCCCGGTAACCGTAAGGTTGTTCACTATGTCTGAGTCTGTTTCTATTTTGTAGGTTAAGTTCATTTGTACAGATTTGCTGGAAGTGACACCTCACTTCTGCTGATACCTCATTGGCCAAAGCAGGTCACATATGGGCCACACAAAACTTCAAGGGAGAGAAGACCTGTGGCTGGAAGGGGAGCGAGCAGGAGTGTTTGTGAACAGAACGATGTCTGTGACAGGTTGGAGGTTCTGACCCCACCTGCCTGGTGTAATGGCGTCTCCCTCTCACTGAGCTTCTAATGTCTGCTTTGAATATTTAATTTAAATGTTCTTTTTCATGTGATATTTGGTGTTAAAAGTTGCTTTAAATACCCTGCAACTCTATGTTATGTAAGTTATTAAACATTCGTAATTATGACAATTAGATTAAGCCGTTCACTCACTCATCCGTTCCAGCCTCACCTCAGGATCCCCCTTCCTTCATTTCTGTAACTGGCAGTCCCCTGACTTTCGTAACCTATTCACAGTTTTACGTCCGAATACTGTTTGGGTTTGATTTTGGTTATCGGGGCTCGGGAGGGTAAAGGGTCTTCTGGACACATAGTTCCTGGCCACGGGAGCAGAGGGAGAGGTGCCCAGGGTGGGGCATGGCATCCAGGCTGGGAAAGTGAGTGGTGGAGGGCTGGGAGGGCGTGGGAAGGGTCAGGACGCGGGGCGCGGCGCAGGGCAGCCCCGCAGGGTCCACACGTGGGGCGAATGTGGGTTTGACAAATGGCCATCTCGGTGCCATCTGGAGAAACTCTGCCGCCTGGCACCTTCAGGAGGCTGGAGCAGGAGAGGAGAGGACGGGCCGGGAGCCCCTCTTTCCCTTTCGTGGCGTTCCTCCAGTGAGCCCATCACAGTGCCGTGCAATAAGATAGCCTATACTGGGAAACACGCTTTGCATTTTTCCTTTCTTCCTCTTTACTTCCTTCCCCAAGGGGGTCATAAGCACCTTGAAAGTGGAGACGTCATCTCATCGATCTCCTGGCAGTGGCCACCCTGCAGCCTGGCACATGGCTGGCACCCCAAACCTGTGGAATAAATACTGTTTTTCCTGGATCCTGTATGTTTTCTTTTATCCTGCTGCAAATGTGGCGTGCTTGCTTGTCAGAGTTTTTAAGGGCTGAGAAAGTGATGACACTCCTTATTACCGACACGCACCATCCGTAAGCAGCTTGTCCATCACCTGAGTCCTGGCGAAGTAGGCGCTTCGCTGCCTCGCAGGGAAGTTCGGGGAGGAAATGCTGCTTTGACAAACTCAATGTCATTCTCTTTCTTTTCTTTGATGACAAGCTTCCAACTTGCTCCCGTTTCCCAGGATTCTGTTTAGGTCAGGAATACTTGGAAACTTGGTAACAGAAAATCGTCCCCCAGAATGAGATGCTTTTTGTTTTCTGTCTATAAAAGGAAAGCATGTTCATTTGGAAACTTCTGCGAGTCGACGGGAAGATGCAGTCTAGATCTGCGTCCTCTCTTCAGTGCGTGGGCTCGGTCGTTACTTCAGCAGCTGGGAATTACGTTTCTTGCTCTGCTTTGTAGCCTGCGATTCACACCTGACAGTAGATTGTGACTATTTCCCCAGGGGCATAAATTTTCTTACTATAAACTTATAAAACAGAGTAGCTGCTAGTCTATCAGAGAGAAGAGACAAAATTCATTTAACCAGCCCCAGTTGGACATTTAGGTCACTTAAACATTCTGCCATTAGAAATGTCATCGTGGTGAACAGTAGGCATGTAATTGTTTGCAGCCGCCTTTGCAAGTTCCCTGAGGAAGAGCTCTTAGAAGTGGAACTCCCTGGTCAGAGGTTGTTCCCGATTTAAAACATTTTATAAAACTGCATTTCAGAAAGATTGCATATAAAGTAACACTCATAACTCGTGCACGGAAGTCCTCACTGCTTCTGGTTCTCACCCACGCCGCGCATTTTGTGTTCTTTAATTTTTGTAGATCTGATGTCACAGAAATGATGCTTTGTGGTCCTTTTAATTTACATTTCTTTGATTACAAGAGGTAGAACTTTTTATAACCACACCTCACTGGCTGTCTGGCATTCTTCCCTTGTCAACTGTTGGATTCCAGCCTTGCTCTATTTATCTAGTGGGGTGTTTATTTTTCTATATTATTATTTATTTGTCAGAGTCTTTTACAGATGAATGATATACTCTTATCATGTATCTTTCGAGTGGTTTCCCTTTGTTTATTATTCTTTTAATCTCTGGTATATAAAATGTATGTGTTTAAAACTATCACAGTTCTTTTCCTTTTGTGTTTGTTAACACCATCTTTCCTCCCCCAAGTTCAGATATTTTCTGTATTTTCCTCTTGGTTTATTCTTTTATTTTACTTAAAAAAAATCCATCGGGAGTTAATGCTTTCTGAAAAGGAGGATTTGACTTAATTTTTCTAACTAGTCACTTAAACTTAAGTTTTGCCTTGAGGAAGACTTTATCCTCTGCTTTGAAATACCACCTTCGTCACATTGAATTGCTGTAACACGTGGGGAGGTTTTAATTTTTACCCATCGACTGGTCTGATCTCTTGCCAGTGCCAAACTGTTTTAACTATGGTAGCTGTGGAGTTCATTTGATCAAATTCCTTTCAGTCTATCCCCAATATTTTATGATTGTTCTTCCTTATTTATTTCCTAGATGAATTTTAGAACCATTTATGAGAGAAAAAAAATCCCATTTGGAGTACAAATGGAATTAAATTAAATTTATAAATCAGTTTGCACCTATTGTCATATTTATGTTATTAATTTTTCTATTTAAATGAACATGATAAGACTCTTGATTCAAGTCTCCTTGTTTGACCATCAATAGGTTTTGCAGTTGACTTTACACATTTTTATTAAAATCATTCTTTGGTATTCTATATTTTTTGTTTCAGTTGTGAATACACTCCTCTTTATTACATTTTCTATCCTTTTGTTGCTCCTCTATGGCAAACAATGTTAATTTTCTATACTTACTTCTATCTCACCGTCTCGACTTACCTAGTTATTTGTAACAGTATTTCCACTTGTTCCTTTCTCTTCTAATGCACCCAACCCATGCATAGTATCTTTGTCTCATCGATTCCCAAACTGATTACTGTTTTTCTTCTGGACTTACTGAATTGACTAGAGAAGCATCAGTGTTTCTGACTTTTAAAAATATTTCTGTATGATTTAATCACAAAGTATGTTAATGTGCATTTTTCTCTTGCCAAGGAAATATTCCTTTATTTCTGTTTCATCCAAGTATTTTAAAGTCATTTATTGAAATAAATACGTTAATTTCTCTTTTGATCTGTTGATGGGATTAATTATATTACTAGGTTTTCTAGAATTAGAACACCCTTGCCTTCCTGGAGTATGTGCCATTTGGTTATTTCTGAAAGGTGTGTATTTTGCATTTCATTTAGATTTTTAAAGCTATTTTCATAGGTTTCTGTACAGAATGATCTCTTACTATTCTTGCAGAGCCCTATGTGTGGTTATCTCCTTTCTCCTTCCAAAAGCGATGTATTTGCATTTTCTCTATTTCATTAGTGCTTTATGTTTGAACTTTTGTTATTAAATTAGAAAAAGTGAGAAATCTAAATTATCAGAAGGAAGAGTTACTAGTTTTGCCTGCTCCCGCACCAGCCCTCAGTCCCCGCCCCCTCAGGGAGTCAACAGCATGTCGTGGTGGTGTGGTCTGCATCCTTGCCTCTCTCCGTTTGTGCATCTCCCCTGTCCGTAACATACATTATCCATCCTGACTTTGATTTTGTTTTTCCTTATAAAGATGAGATTATGCTGTAACTTTCTGTTTGTAAGCTAATGATGTATCATGAATATCCCCTGGGCTAATAAATAATGCAAAACACATTCTTTAAAAGAATCATTTACTATTCCATTGTGCTTTGTTATGTAGGAGAGTTTACTTAAGCATGGCTCTACTGCTGAGCATCAGGTTGTTTCCAGTTTTTTCCTTCTTTCAAACGAAGCCACACTGTTATATAGATGAATATGCATGCTGGAATGTTTATTTTACAGGGCAGATTTCCAGAAGTAAAAATGCCTGGTTAAAAGGAAATGTGAGTTTAGTATTTTATAGATAATGCTAAATTATTTTCTGAAAGTTTGTAATGATTCATTCCCCCATTTGTGTTGTAGGAGAATGTCCTTTTCCAAATCTTTGCCAAATCTATACCAGATGTTCATGGTCTGTGCTGGTGTGGGGAGCAAGGAATAGGATTGCTTCATGGCTCCAACTTACATGACCTTGACCACACACTTACTAGGTACTTGAATTTTCTCTTGTGTTAATTGTTGACCCAGATTTGTGTCCATTTCTCTATTTGTTCTTCACTCTTCTACTTACCATCCTGTGGAAAATTTTAGTATCTCAGGGATGTTGATATTTGCCTATCACATGAGTGGTTGAAAAGGACAACCATCTGGAGTTTTAGTTTGTTCGTGGTATCATAGGGCATTCTCTTTTAAAAAACATTTCAAGGTAAAATTTATCCCCTCTTTCCTTGATTGCATCTGGGTTTGTGGTCTTAGCTGGGAAAGCTTTTCCAACCTCGCTGCTGTACTTATACTATCTTGAAATGTAGTGAAACATTGATACATTGATTCACTGATTCATCCATCCATCCATCCATCCATCCATCCATCCATTCACTCTGGCCAGCCTGGCCTACCCATCTCATATCATTTTAAATTAAATTTCAGATGAGTTACAATAAAAAAATTGTCTTAACAGAGAACTAGATTTTGGATTTACCATGTACATTTTTATGTGTTCTAATTCATTGAGATATGGTTTATTTAGCATACTAGATACCTGGCTCCTGTTTATTCTGGCTTCTAAGTCAATGTCATCAGTTTTTATTAATTACTGTTTAATAATTGAGCTGTTGGGCTACAAATTGCTCTCAGAGTCATTTCGCAGAGGAAAATAACCTGCCTGGGCCGCATTTGAGGTCCCAGCTTTCCCCTCCTCTGACATCTGTCGGTGCTGCTCCTTGGACTGGCGTTTCGGGTTCCAAAGGGTGGGTCTGAGGCTGTCTCCCTGTTCTCCTGTGCAGGTAAACTCTGGGTTATCTCGCTAACGGCAGGATGTTCTTTTTTCCTCTTCCTTATACTTCTTCATCACTTGCTAGAGAATATAGAAATATGCCTTTCATCTATGGTGGTGCATGAAAGGCTGTGAACGTTCTCAATCAGCAGTTCCAGATCCTTTTTGTCCTGTTGTTTGTTTTACTTCTAGGAAGTGACACGGTTGTTAATTGCTTCTGTTCTTGGCAGGCTGGGAGGGGCGGGGGCAGGTGGCCTCTTCTGGACTACCAGGTGGGGTGTGATTGTGTGCGTGTGTGTGTGGCTGCACGTGTGTGTTTGGACTCTGTTTCTATTCTCCTGTCTCATGTCCTTTTAAAAAATTGTTTTCATTTCTTTGTCCTTTTCCTCCCTATTGAAGAGACTCTGGAGTCCGTGCCACAGTGATGCTCCATTTCCTGTTGTTCACCGTCCGCAGCATGGATTTGAATCCTGTTGTTGCATTTTTCATCTTTTTTGTCTCCCTTTCTTTACGGATTTCTCTCTCTCTCTTCATCTCTTTCTTTCATCTTCTTGTTTTCTAGTCTCCTCTCCTTTTGATTTCCCGTTGTCCTTCCTCACTGAAGGTCGTGTCTGCGCTCTCTGAGTATGCTAAATAGTTCCAGGAATGTACTTCTGATGTTTGTATCAGTTCACGTCGGCATGTTCTTTCTCGGAGCTGAGAACAGCGTTCGTGTTTTCTCATTGTGTTGTCCCTTTGAAGTCGCCTCACGCTGTAGTTTTCCTTTTTATTCATTCTTGAAAAAAGAAGATAAAACAAAAGAAAAAAGGGCTCCCAACCTCAGTGTTTTAGCTGCCTTGAGAAGTGAGCAGAGACAGGTAACTTTCTCCCCTGGTGCAGGGAGGAGGCCGCCCTGGGGTCCAGTTCGGTGGCCCCCGTGCATCCCGACCTGGGCCGCCGCCACCGCCTCCTTGCCTGCTGTGTGAGGCGGGCACGGGGCCTGGGCCAACCCCCCCCCCAGTCTGATTGCTGCTCCTGCTCGCACGTTTCCTGCACCAAGATAACGTGGGTTCCCCCAGGTCCCACGCTCCCTGTCCTGCCATTTTCTGGGAATGCCTGTCTTTTAATTTCGGTTGGAGAGCGGCCTGGCTTCTGGCGGGGCTTGCGGGCGGGCCCCGCAGCTTCCCTCCCTGGTGCTGCTGGTTTGCCTTGAACCACAGACCGAGCTGGTCTTGAGGCACCGCCTGGAACCGGTGGTTTTGACTGTGTGTATTTTAAAATAGTGCTCCATTTGCATCACATTTTGAGGAAATTTGGCCTAGATTCTGCCATCAAGCTCTTAATCAGTCTTAACTTTCAGTAGCAGTGCTGTGATTTTAGTACATTTTTAAATCACCTTGTAAGTATCTTCATAGAAATAAATCATTTATTTAAGAAATACTTTGTTGAGAACTCATCATGTGCTTGTTTATGGGAATACAGTCCTTTCAAGACAGGGTTAAAGATGGACGCAGGCTCCATCGGGGTTGCGAGCTAGGCTCCGTTTGACATCAGAAGAATAGAATAGTGACGTATTTAAAACACCAAGAGCACGACCTGATCCAGGAAAGTAGGCACAAAGCATTCTTTCCTCCTGTCCTTCCCCGGTCCTTTTGTCTCAATGGTAAGAAGCCGACTTGCATTCTTCTCCAGGCTCCCAGCCAGAGAGGCGGAAGGGAACGGAATGCCCTGCTGGTGAATGTGGGGGTGTCCAGGGTCCGATTCTGATTCCAACAACCAGTGATTTCATCTATAGGAGAAAGTCCTCGATGCAGCCGCACTAAATTGATCAGAAAATCTGAAATCTTCACGAAACATAACAATAATGTCATTTTTTTTTTTTTAGGTAAAAGGGAGAGATTACACCAAATGATTCTTGGTTTTAACATCAAAAAGTTCCAAGACAACAAAACGCAGAGTTAGTTTTGTCTACATAACGGATGAGTGTGCCAGTCGAGGGCGCAAGTGCTGGGAATAGAAAAGTAAGTAGGTCGATTGTCAGGGAAATACGATAAGAGAATCCATGTTTTCACAGATACGGCATTGTAGTTCCTAAAGGTAGCGCTTAGATAAAGGATGGAAGCAAGACCAGTTCCCTTTGGGATTCACGATGACAGCGTAACAGATGACTCCAGATGACAGTGTAAGAGGAGGAATGGGGAGAAATTATATTAACAAACTGTTGTTGATGGTTATAATAAGATTTAAGCAACCAAATAACCGAACCTGAAAGACCAACATATTTTTCAAGATGATTTAGAAGGATGCTAACGTGGAAGATGTCAAAAGCTGCAGTTATGTCTGAACTCATTTCAGGAATGGATTCCTGGCATCAGGCGCACCCAGTGTGTTACCACACGTCTTGATGAGGGTGTTGTAGTACGTGACCAAAACTGGACTAAACTCTTCAAAGCACATTATTGTCATTTAGATGCACTTCCTCCATATTGCTATTACCAATTTGAATTAGATTAGCAATTTTTTTAATAATGGGGATTAGCAGGTTTTAAAAATCCAATATACTTAAAAGGGACTATTTTTAGAGAGCTTGTAATTGTCCATAGGATAGATGTGTTTACATCACTTCAAATAACAGCACAAGGTAACAGAGAATATTTAGAAAGCTTAAGATATTTTAATCTTAGACATCAAGATGCAAAGACAACAGTGTTGAATCACACGTCCTGGCTATTGCTGTTCCGTTTAAACATGGCTGAAGGTGTGTATTAAACCCATAGCTACGCAAAAGGCACGTGAGCCTTACGTTCCGCGTGTGCCGTCAGTGAAAGCTGGGAAGGTCCTTTTGTCCTTAGATGAGAAGTGCTGCCTTGCTCTTTGTTTAATCTTCTTTGTCATCAGCCTCGGAAACGATGGGAATTGTGAATCGGCGATGTGTTCTGAGGCTTTTATTCAACTGTTTTAATTTATGAAATGAAATTTCTCTCAGATTCAATCTTCTGACCATGTAGGTGTTGAAAATCAATGGTTCCGTCCAGGGTTTCTCAGCCTCAGCCCTGGTGACGTCCTGGATGGGATGGGGGAGGGGCTGCGTGTTGAGGGGTGTTGAGCCACACCCTGGCCACTGCCCCCCAGATGCCACAGCAATACTCTGTCCCCCCGCCAGTGCAACAACATAAACGTCACCAGACAAGGCCAGATGCCCCCAGCAGGACAAAGTCACCCCTGGGTGAGCACCGCCGGGTTCTCTTGGTGAGGCTTTCCGTGGACTCCATTCACAGACTGGCGTGTGAGTCCTCCTGTCTCCCGCATGCGCAGAAGCAGCGCCCAGGGCCCACGTTCCCCCTGCGCCCAGCGCCTCTTCTGGCACGCTCAGCTCGCCTAAACCCTTACCTGCTTCACGGACTTTCTTTCACTTTCTGATAATTTTTTTGTAACTTTCACTTGATCTAATTTCCAATTATAAAGAGGTGGCAAAAATACAGCGAATTCCCAGGTACTGCTTACCCAGTTGTTGATAGCTACCATTTTTCCCCATTGAATTTTTCTTTCTCATGTATCCCCCCGACACATACACATACGTATATACACATGTACAGAAACATATATAATTGCTTTTCCCAAATGAATTGAGAGTAAGTGGCGTGGAGCCTGCTCCCTCTACTCCTAAATATTTTAAGGTAAATTTCCTAAGAACTAGAAGATTCTGTCACACAATCACAATGTAATGATTAAAATGAGCAACTTTAACATGGATGCGTAATCTGCATTGGAACCCCATTCATGGCTTTCTCACTATCCTCTGGAGTCACACCTCTTTTCCCAGAAACAGGTCTAAGATCTTGCCTTCACCTGGCCGTTTTCTTAGGTTTTCTTTGTCTTCTTGACCTTGACATGTTTGAAGCGTGTAGACCTTTTGTAGACTATCTCTCAATTTGGGTTGACCTGATGTTTTCTCTTGCTTCAATTCAGAGTTTGCGTTTTGGGCAGAAACACTGCAGAGGTGATGTGGTGTCTGTCTTGGGACATCAGATCAGGAGACACATGAGGTCACTTCATGTCAACGTAGATGTTCTCTTGCATCACTTGGTGAGGGTGATGTCTGCCAGATTTCTCCGTTGTAAATTTACTGGTTTTCTGTTGGTAATAAATAACTTGGGGGAAGACACTTTGAGACAATGTCACTATTATGTTCCTCGTCAAAATTTCATCCATTAGTTTTTGTGTCTGTTGAGGATTCATGTCTTAACCAATTACCACAATGATAGTTGCAAAGTGGAGATTTTGTTAGCACCACCTTCTACAGGGCATTTGGCTGTGAGAAAAAGCTGTTCTTTCCCTCCGTTTATTAATGTGTTCATTCATTTATATCAGCGCAGACTTATGGATTCTGATGTTAAGCAGTGGATTTAAATCTGTTCCTATCACCATTCTGTGGCTCAGATTGCCCCAGATTTGGCCAGTGGCAGCGCCTCCAAGCTCCCTCTGGATATGGTGACACTTCTCTACCGATTTCTAAACACTTCCTGACTCTGGGGCGCAAGGTCTCTTCCAGGCTCATCTTTCCGTGCTCCAGCCCTTGAATCAGCCATTTCTTCAAAGAGTCTTGGTTCCTTTTAGTGGGGAGAGTATTAAAAAAAAAAACCCATCTGGGTGTTTGGTGTGGTAACTGGTAATTTAAAATATACTCAAGCAAGAACTTGGAGATGACTCCAATATAAATCATCAGAGAGAAAATATAAGATTCAATGAGCGAGGGAGGAGAGGTGTTTTGGAAGTTGGTTATCTCTTGCATTTGCTTGATGAATTGCCTCATGCAAATTCATTCCCTTCAGAGCTTCATTTGCAAGTGCACTCAATCTGGAGAAGTTGGTTGTGCGCTGTTTCTCTCAAGAGCCGACTTGGAAATAGCTTGACTGGGGAGCTTCAGCCCCGTGGTGCTTGGAAAAGCATCGCACTGGACCTGCCTTCTGTGCTGCTGGAAGTTGGAGCCCAGTGGAGGCAGCAAAAGTGACAAAGTGCAGGGGCAGCCTGAACCTCTGGCTGCCTGCCTTGAAGCCCCTTGAACTTGGCGCGGTGATTGACTTCTTCCGGGGCTCGGAGCGTGGAGGAGAGGGGCCCAGCAGGAGCGCGCCTCACTAATTGCATTACGATTGCATGAGACATCGCAAGGTTTACTGTGAACTCTTGGCTTCAGAACACAGGCTGGTGAGCTTCGGGAGCAGTTGGCAGCAGGCGAGGAAAAAATGACAATCATTTGAAGAGTCAGCGCGGTGGCGAAGCCAGAGTGTGTGCGCTTGGCCCGGCGCTCGGCCTTCTGGCTGCGGTGTGTGCTCCGCGAGAGAATCGCGCTGGTTAGAATGCCGGCAGGTTCCAGGAGTGTCTCCTCCTCCTTTTGTCTGGCTTTGATTGCAGTAGTCGGGGAAGCTGGCAGCCGGTTTGGTTTTGTTCTGACTATTTTGGCCAGGAGCCTAAGCCATTTCTTTCTTCGAAGTGATGTGAACTTGGACCAGTCAGGTAGTTCATCAAGATAATTTGTCAAGCCAGAGTTGCAATCAAAATAAGAAGTTTTCAAAGCTGACCTTTGACCTGATTATTAGACCGACCATTACAAATGGCTAAACTAGTAGGTAGTTGTGTCCTTGGGTCTTGGGTCCCCTTGTAATATCACCTTCCTAGTCATTTCAGACGACACTCACGTGGGCCCTTTTAACCAGCAGTCCTGGAGTTTATAAATAAGAATTTAATTCACTTTGACTAATGACCACAACACTTTTATCTAAGCAGGAGAAATTTTCCTGTTGCAACTCTATATAACTATATACAGACAAATCCTGTTGGCCCCCGGGAGAAGGGGTCTATTTCACAGTGCACACAGCGGTATGTGAGCCCTTCCTGTGAGCCAGGGGGACACGTGCAAGACCTTTGGCTGTGTGCCAAGGAGAAGTCCAGAATGGCTCATCGTCTCGACCCCAATGAACTTCTCATCTGACTTGAACATTCACCTCTTACCTTGACAAATTATTTGCACGCCAACACATGTGCATAGTGCCTGTGATACATTTAATAATGGATCTAAGTTAGCTTCATATTTTAAATGCATATGTAAGGCGAAAGCCAATACTGACTCTCCTGGGAGGGGAGAAAATGAAGAAACCTGCAAGGGTGCATGATAACATTGTTCTGATTCCTTTATGGATGGAAAACTATCTTAAGCTCTTGCCAGTAAGCCAGATGCACTCTTGTTGCATTTGTGTACATTTGGGGCAAGAGAATAAAAAGTCTGATGAGTCTGGGAATGAGAAACAACCATTAAGTTGGGAAACTTTCAGACAAACATCATTTTTGTTGTTATTTGTTCATTTATTTAAAATAGTTAACCAGAAAAGTACAATTAGCATCCCACATCCCTGCAGGGATGGTCTAGGGGCATAGAAGGATGAAAACTGCAATGCTTTGGGGTCCGAAGTGGGAGCCGTTGAGCTAAATGTGATCTTCACATAAAGGTCCTTGACTGTTCTAAACTGATGTTGACCCTTCAGCTTTGTCACACCCAGATCCAGGTGAGTTAAGGAATTTTCTAGATGATCAATGTGGTAAGCAGTTACGTCTCAAAAGAGAAGAAATGCCAGCAAGATAGTTATCTGATGGCTCCTCATGTCAATTATTTCATTTGTATTTAATTAAATGCAGTCAAAACAGTTGCTGGGTATAGAGTTGGCCTTTTGACATAATCTGGAATCTCTGACGAGTAAACTATTGCCAGTGCTATTTCTGTTGTTATTTCTCTGGGGAAGCAGCCTCACACGCTGATTCAGGACGGCTCATTACCATGGTGATGTGACTAGAGCTGGAGTCTAGTTCTTCTGCAGCTGGTGGTCACAAGGTGGGCTCGGTGGCACATTTTCAGGTTGAGACCTAGTGGTAGCGCCTGGTTGGGTGTGCTGGCATTTCTAAGAAGATGGTGTGGCAGAATGAGGGGATTGAAACTAGAGGAGAAGGATGAGATGGCAGCTAAAGATTTACCTGAACTGAGAACAGAAAAGATGACCAAAGACAGGATAGGCTCCACTTGAATAACTTTTCACCAGTGTGGGAGAGTGACGCTTCTCCTCATCTAGTAAAGCAACCCCTCACTGAAGCACTGAGGACTTCAGTCATTCCTGTCGGCCTTTCTTCCTTTCCCTCACGTACCGAGTCTTAGCGAAGAGGGAAAACGTCACGTCAGGGTAAGTAAGGCTATCTGCCGTAACAAGCATCCCCAGGCTGTCAGTGGCTTAATACAATGACACTTATTTCTCAGACCACTGTCTGATGCAGTTGGTTGCCTCTCCCCCAAATGGTGACTCAGGGACCCAGGAGGTGTGTGGGTCCTTCATATCATGGCTGCCTCATCCACTGGCACGAGGGAACAGAGTTGGGGGAAGAAGTGACAGGGAGGGGAGATGGGGAGGAGAGCGAGTGGGGAAGGCACATTGCATTTTTAACTACTTTGGTCTAGAGGTGACAGACTTCACTGACGCTCAGTTTCCACTGGCCAGAACTAGTTACCTGGTTATTCCATTGCAACAGAAGCTCATAGTTTTAGAGGAACACAGGGCTAATGGGGATCATTAAGAGTCTCTGCCATTATGGTCAACCAAAATTAGTTACTTTGGACTTTATTAAATTATATATTGTGGCCTAACCATGTGGCTGTTACTTGTACCTCCTTTGGAACGTAAGAGACATAAGCAAGTCAGAAAGATGATCCAAAAGGGATTCTGAATCTTCCTCAGTTTGATGCAGAATATCTAGAAAAATGACTTAAAGACAAATTGATAAAAGCCTTTCCATCGAGATTGGAAATAAGACTAGGATGTCTGGTTTCACCACTCATATTTAACACCGTCTTATTTGTGCAATAAGGAAGAAACATAAAAAATCCTAAGGACTGGAAAGAACTTGAACTGACAGTATTTGAAGATGACATGATCGTGTGTGCAGAAAATCCAAAAGCATTTACTGCTAATTAAAAGCAGTAAATGAATTTAGAAAGATGCTACCAGGGTTTTGTCAGCATATACAAATGAATTTTACTTTCATATACTAAGCAACGCACCGTAGAAAACAGGGTTTAAAATACATACAATTTGTGTTAAGTTTTTTACACTAGACCACATACCATCACGAATTCAGTAAGGGGACCCACATTTATTATACCGACTTCCCGTGGGTCAGAGCCTGGTTATGACCTAGCTGGCTTCTCAGCAGACTTTGATCAAGGGTTGGGGTCTCACCAAGAAAAACACGCAGCCTAATTCAAGGTCATGGCAACGCGGGCTTGTTTTCTTCTAAGAGCTGTATCACTTTAGCTCTGACATTGAGCTCTCTGGTCCTTTTTGGGTGACTTCTCGTGTCCGGTGTGAGGTAGGAAGTCTACCTTCACTTTCGTGTGTGCCGCTGTTTTTCCACCGTCATTGGTGGCAACGGTTCTTGCTCCGCGGCATGTTTGTCGTGCCCTCGCCGAGGCCAGCGGACCGCAGCGCGCGGGGTCGTTTCCGGGCTCCGTCCCGTGCTGCTGGCCCATGTCCGTCTGTTCGTCAGGCTGCGCCGTCCTGGCTGCCATGCTTCTGCAGCAAGTTTTGAAACAGGGAAGTGAGAACCCTCCAACTTTCTTTCTCATTTTCAAGATTGTTTTGACTCGTCTGTGTCCCTTGACATTTCATATGAATTTTAGGATCAGCCTGTCAATTTCTGGAATTTTGATAGGGATTACATTGAATCTTTGGATTGATTTGAGCAGGATCGCCAGCTTAACGGTATGAAGTCTTCCCGTTCATGAAGGTGGGATGTCTTTTCATTTCTTTAGGTCTCTAGATAACTTCTCTCTACATTGTTTTGTAGGTTTCATTGTATAAATCCTGTATTTTTCTTTTGTTGTGGCTGTTAAACGTATCTCTAAGTGTTTCATTCTTTTTGAGGTTCCTGTAAATGAAATTATTTCTTAATTTCATTTGTTTTGGATTATGCAATGATAGCACATAGAAATATAATTGATATTTTAGTGTTGATCTCGTATCCTGTACCTTAAGCCGTTGGCAGGCCTGGTCGTTTCTGAGTTGACAGAAAGACTGGTTTTGTTGACGGGGGAAACCAGTATGTGGCACCTTGTTCTAGAAAAGCATCCCTCGAGGGGTACCATCGCTGCCTGGCACCCTGCAGCACAGAGCGCTGGCCACGCAGCCGGGCAGCTGCCATCCCTGGAGGACTGTGAAACGGATGTTTGGAATGAGAGCTCGTTTCCCCCAAACAGGGGAAGGGTCGGGCACACAGAGAAACTCATCCTGAGAGGAAGGAGTTACAAAGCCACATCATGCTTCGGCGTGGGAAGCCCTGGCTACCCTGAGAGCCCCGGGTCTTGGCCACTTAGCAAGGCCCATGGCAGAGGAGGAAGCGCCTCTCCTGTGTGGCCTTCAGGGCCTGCTTCTCAGCTGTCAGCGGTGATCTGAAGTTATGTGGGGCCACCTCTCTTTTCTTCTCCTTACATTGTCTTTTAAAAAGTAGTGTTGAATACATGCAGAATGTTGTGTGTAACATGCATGCTGCTCACACGGCCCAGTCAGCTCGTAAACCGACCCCGGACGTACGAACGCCGGCGTCGCCCCCAGCCCGCCACGCTTCCTGCGTTCTCCCTCGTCCCAGGAGCCCCGCTCTCCTCGGTGGAAAGGAGGTGGGCTCTCAGAGCACGGCTGCATCGGGTATGCCTGCCCGTGGGACAGGGAGCTGCTTACTTTGGTTTGGCTTGGGGTCTGTAAATACGCTGTCTTTCTGCACGTAGCCCTCTGGCGTTGTCCACTCCCTATTACTTTTCAAGATTCTTCCGTTGCTGTTGTAAGTAGCTGTAGCCATTCGTTAGATTCCTGTGTGACATCCCACGGTGTGAAGAGGCACCTGTTCTAGACCTGGGAGGGTATCTCCGGCTGTCCCGTGAGGCGCTGTGCGGCCGGGACCTCTGCCCGCCAGCCCCCCGGGGCAGGCGCGGGAGAGCTCGCGCTGGCCGCGTGCAGGGAGGCGCGTGAGCGCCGGTGGTGAGGCTGGGCCCCCCGCCACTCCGTTTCTTCGCCTTGCCCTGCCTTTGGACTCCTGCCTCCCAGAGGCCCTAATGAGCAGGGCTCCGTCTCTCCTCCTCGGGGTTACACGGACAAGGCTGGGAAGAGTGTGTGTGACACTCGTCCAGGGTCACCAGCACTTTGTGACTTCGTCCTCGGCCCTGCCCCGTCTGCCGGCTCGCGCCAGGCCCTCCACCAGCTCCAGCGGGCCAGGCAGGCGGAGTGGCCCCGC
Organism: Vicugna pacos; assembly: GCF_048564905.1. NCBI lineage: Eukaryota > Metazoa > Chordata > Mammalia > Artiodactyla > Camelidae > Vicugna > Vicugna pacos. The sequence goes on along the minus strand of NC_132997.1, from coordinate 99,117,373 downwards.
CTCCTCCACTGTGCCCATTAGCAGTACTTCCAGGACAGGACGTTAGCTGGAACATGAGAGTGGCTGGCAGGTGGCGGGGAGGGGCAGCGCTGGGCACGGGTGGCCTGGGGGGTTCTGCCGGTCACCACTGTGTGCCCGTCACTTTGACCCGTTCTTGTAGTTCTTGTACAGTTTTGCGAACTGCCAGTGTCACTGATGGTGTGGGGACAATCACTGTAACAAAGATTTAAAGATAATAATAATAATAGGCAGCAAACCTGGATGCAGCCCTTACCACAGGCCATGACCGCGCTACGTGCGTTTAGTGTATGAACTCTCTTTTCTTTAACTGAAGTATAGTCGGCGTACAGCGCCGTGCTAGTTTCCGGCGTACAGAGGTGGCTCGGTTACACACGCACATATTCCTCGTCCAGCAGCGTGCCTCCTCTGCTCTCACAGCGGCTCTGTGAGCCAGGTACCAGCGTCTCTCCAAAGGAAATGGGCCTGTGAGAGGGAAGTGAGCTGTCCAAGGGCACACCCCTGCCCACAGTCGGTCCTGCAGAAAACAGAACTCACCCGCTGAAAGGGGGTGGCATCTCCTCCTAGGCCTTCTGGTCGCACCCCGCTTTGAAGGGAGCTGGGTGGGGTTCGAGCAGGTGAGTCTCAAGTTCCTTCCGCTGCTGCTGCCCTTGCCCTGAGCCGGCAGGCGTCTCACGGAGGAAGAACCCCCTGCTCCCGGGACTCCCCATCCCTGGGCGGGGTGGCCTCTGATGACGTGAGCTCTGCGTCTTTGACTCCTTGCGTTCAGCTGGGCGGGTTGGGTCTAAGCTTCTCTCAGGATTCGTGGCGAATGCATGGGTTTGAAACCCCTTGGACGTTCTCTGACCCATGGAAGTGGCCCTTCTCTCCACTTCAGGAAGGGGAGGGAGGTGGCGTCCTCTGCTCTGCCCAAGACATGTTTCCAGAACATTTTTCTCCCAGGAGAGCTAAATAATATTCTAGGAATGACCAGAAACAAAGGGATAAGACTCAGGGGAAAAGAGGAAAAAAATCAGCAGAAGACGTAGCGGATGGGAAGTTTTCATCCCTGCTCAAGGACGACTGAAGTTCGTAGAGTCGCAGGCTTCGCCTGTCATACTTACCGCACGTAGGCACCATTAACGCCGAACTTGGCGCTCGGCCTAGAGGGAGTTTCCTGCAGCTTAGGCGGGGCCCCTGCACGTCTTCCCCGACATCCATCTTATGTTTATTTGTAGCGCTTTGTGCCAGCATATTCTGCCATCCATTTTGTGTAGAAGTTTCAGCACAATTTTGCAATAAATAAATAATATTTAACAAATGAAAGAAAAAAGAAGCTAACCTTTCCGTGTGCCTGGTTGAACATAGAGATGAACAGTGGTTTATTCATGAGATGTCCCTCTCACAATTCTGAAAGAAGAACTAATGGAGGAAACTCTGTCTTTCGTGCTCTGTGGACAGAGATCCGTGGCACGAGCACCAACGGACTGCTCTTCCGTTTAGATTTCTTACAAAGATGTCACGTGCACGTCGCTCTTGTCATGAGCCATCTCCTGTAGGCATCTGCACTCTTTTGATTCTTATGCAAGAGCTGTCATCATTTTTACCCCGCGCCAGACACCCCGAGCACATCCCGATTATAAAGAGAGTACGTTTTCTGATCATTTCTAGTGTGTTCAGCTGGAGAAACTTAATTTCAATGTTTGCCCAATGTCTTGAACTTCCAAATGTTTGATACCCATTTAAAAGTATCCGTTAACGTAGCAGAGGGAACCCCGGCTGAGGCTGGGCTGGCTGCCCCCGCAGGCCCTGCCCAGATGGTCATTCGGTGACGTCTCCCTGGGAGTTCATACCAAATTATGTTTCTCTGCCCACTAAGCTTCTAGCAGCCGGGTAGCTACGGCTTCCTGATTTTTAATGCAGCTGGTTCAAGCCACCATAATCTTTGCAAGTCATTTTGTAATATATTTACAGGATCCCATCACTCCATAGCGTTCTAAATTTCCTGCTCAGGGTGCAATGGCAAAAGTCATTAAACATTAGCAGTAAGAGTATTTCCACTGTAATAAAGTGTTAATTACTTCCACATGTTAATAGAGTGGGGGAGGGAGTTTTTGCTATTGTTACTCTGCCTAAAATAATTTCCATGTGATAATTTTCCAGGATATCAAAAACTGAATAATTATGCACTAATTAAGAAAGTAGGGCCTGCTCTAGGAGTTAAGACTGCATTAATTTTAATGTTTTTACAGTCCTTTAATTGGGGAAAGGGCTGTAAATTGGGAGCTGACGCACTGTTCCTCCTTAAGCAGGCTGCCTTTGCAGTCTGCCTCCTATATATGGCAACCCAAGGTCAACACAAGTTTGCAAAATCCCTCTGCTCTTCATTCGGAATGTATTGGTGACGAGGCGTGCATCGATCACTCTGACAAGCATTTAACTCTCCAAGAGCACATGCGCTCACTTCTTCAATTATTAATTGCATTAAAGACATTTTCCTACTGTGGATGGTTGGCTACAAATGGTTCCCTGGTAGGGAGGTGCTGTCCCCCACAGTGGGGACCACTCCTCTTCTGGGGACCACTCGGAGGACTGGGGGGAGCCTGCAAAGAGGCGTGTCTGGCCACCCAGGCTTGGCCAGAGGAAGTGGCCTTGGTGGTAGCCTGTCCTCCTCCTTGTGGTTGCTCGGTTGCTGGGCCATCTTGGCTGTCTTGTTCTCTTTGTGCTTCCCTGGCTGGCTGGCTACCTGGAGCCCAGTTCTCAGGTGAGGAAGGACGCCTTTCCCTGGGGATCCTCCGTGGGGACCTTCACTGGAGGTCCCTGCAGCAGCAGCTCCTGCCTCAAGGACAGTGGGTCAAGATGGTGGCAAAGAGGACTGGGTGTTCCCAAAGGGACCGCGTGTGTGAATAAAAGCTGCGCTCGGGGCATCACACTGACTTGCGGGAGCCCTGACATGGCCCCTCACGCAGCCGGTTGTTTGCTGGGCGGCTCTGCCGTGTCGGGCGGGCAGCAGGAGCAAACCCAGGCCTCCCTGCACGGGAGTGGGGCTCGGCCTCTGCCGCAGAGATGAGCAGCGGGAGGCTGACTGGCCAGGGCACACGTGACTGTGAACTCAGGGTCGCCCACCATACCAGAGTCACGGACCAGACCAGCGTCAGGAGGGCAGGGGGTGACCAGCCGGGGGCTCGGGGTCCTGAAGGGGACATGGGCAGGGGCAGCAGACTGGAGGGGGGAGCTGGACTCCCTGACCGTGGCCCTCAGACAAGTCAAGTGGGGGCTGCTGATGTGGCTTGCTTTTTCAAAGGCATATCTTCTGCCTTCCCAGGGGGCTGGGTTTTGCCTGTCTGAAAGCATCTTTGTTTTCAGGCTGCCATTTGACCGAAAAAGTCCAAGAAGGTGACAATGGCAGATCTTGGTTTAACCTTCTCTCTTCTCGCCAACTTGGAAAATTAACCCATTGCAATACGCTTCCTCTGTTTGTCCTCTGGATTTTATGATGAGGACATCACTGAAATGTGGCTTTATCCTTGAAGTACTAGAATGCAGAGACCCTACAAAGACCCAGAAGATTCCAGGGCAAGAGGAGGGTCAGCAGAAGCCTTTGTCCTGGAACCCCGTTGGTTTTGGGGTGGGTGGGAGTTTGCGGTGGTGTCACAGATGCTGTGGAGGAGCGTGGAGTCAGGACACTCCTTTCCCCGGGGAGGACGAAGCAAGCCCTGCCCAGCAGTGCCTCGTGGTGGCGAGCCTCCAGCGGGCTGGCCGCTGGGTGCTGACCTTCTGCTGAAGACCCTTCTCCAATGTGGTCATTCGATCTTGTCCTGGGCTCATATAAGTGACACAAGAAGACTTTCTTCTTTTTTTTTCTTCTGAGAGCAGAATATGCATTCCTCACTTTAAGTGACTTTTAAGGGACACAGTTCAACTCTTGGATGCAGCCAAAATGACACTGGCCTTTGTATTTAACCTGGGTCCCATAGGAGAAACCCACCCTGTCCGTGATCGAGTTATTCTAATGGGATGGTTGCTCAGGACATCTGTTTACTGGAGTGTCCATCAAGTCCTTCTCATGAGATGACACATGGAATCTTTTGTTCCAAGGGGTCACATTCCAGATTTACATCAGAACCTCCAACACTGTCACCTTAGTCTGCACGGGTGGTGTCTTGAGCAGCTCTGATAACGGGCCTTGGGGTCCTTTATCACTCATCCATCCATTCATTCATCCATTCACTCAACAAATGGTGTAGAGTGCTGGCCGTGGACAAGGCACTGGCCTTGGTGCTGAGGATACAGTCTTCGACAAAGAGCATGAGAGCCTGGAAGGGAATGAGCGAGCCACGCAGACATCTGGCAAAGGAATGATAGCCGCCAGACCAGAGACCCTGCGGAGGGAGCCCACGGGGACGAGCAAGGCAGGGCAGGAGGGAGTGGAGTTAGGAGAGAACGGAGGCCTGATGGTGGGGGCCTGTGGGGGCCTGTGGACGCCACTCAGCACTTTGGCCTCACTCCTGGCGAGGCGAGAGCAGTGGGGCTCAGAACAGGGGCATGTATGGGGACCAGGCTGTGGCCTGACCACTCTCTAAGCACACTGAGGTGAGTGTGGCTTGTTTGGAGGTGGTCAGCACGGAGGCATAAGAAGGTCATGGGTGTGTGTGTGTGTGTGTGTGTGGCTTGGACGTGGAATATGAGGAAAGTCAGGAGAAGGGGTGACCTGGAAGGGGAGAGTTACCTCTTGCTGAGATGAAGAAGGTCCAGCTGGGGAGAGGAATCAGAAGCTCCGTTTTGAGGATGTTCAGTTGAAAACGCTCATTGGACAGAGTGGCGATGTCTGATGCGGTGCTGGGATCCGGCCCGGAGCTCGCAGGACGGGGCCGGGTCGGCGGCGGGCAAGCCTGCCATCCTGACGCCCCACCATGTTGTCAGCTTACCTCCCCTTCTCACCGTTCCTAAGAATGCTTTCACGTTCTCTGGTCATCCGACTGTCTTGTCTTGGCATGTCTGAAAATGAGTATCTGAGTGTGAAATAAAACACTTCCTTTAAAATTTTGAATTTTAGTTGTAAATTAAGGCAAAAACAGAAAATTTGATTAACCAGATGACTATACTTATCTGCCCAATTGGCAGGATGACAGAGACCTTGCTGTCCCCAGACAGTTAATATTTATACACTTTAAACATCTGGTTAGTGGTGTCCTCTCCATCTCCTGCAGTTGCTTCCCTCATATATTGCCTGTGATGTTTGTTACCTGGGCTGCTCATTTCGGTGCTTATCAACCATCATCTAGATAACAAGGTCTTAGAAGGCAGGGATCAGGCTACGTGAACTGCTGCTGTGTCGTCCCCAGTACCTGGGGCTGTGCCCAGCGAAAAGCATGTAATAAGTGGTTGGTTGGGTAGATGAACAAGTAAATGAACATAGTAATAAAAATATAGATGGAATGGGGGTCAGGGTGTAGCTCAGTGGTAGAGCACAGGCCTAGCATGCATGAGGTCCAGGTTCAATCCTTGATACCTCCACCAAAAGTAATAAATAAATAAATAAACATAATTATCTCCCCCCATTTTTTTAATTAAAAAAAAGAATAGATGAAGACGGTCCTTCCTCACAGAAGAGGAAAGACAGGTGTGTGCCACTCGTCATGCTTAGTGAAGAAAACCACTCACAGCCAAGGGCTCTCTTTTGGTTTTAGAGTCAACAGAGAGAAAATGGAAAGTGGATTTATTAAAGACAGGATGTGGTTTGGAGGCTGAGTGTCTGGGCTGTGAATTGGCAGCTGACCTGAAGGCTCTGTGATTGGTTTAAATGCCTGTGTTTAGAGTATGGGAGAGAAAGAGAGAGAGAGGTATGAACATTGCAAAATTACATAATCAAGAATAAATGGTGGTTTACTAGCGCTAGACCACATGCCCCATCTTTAGCTGGTTCATTAGCAAGAGTGCTGATTTTGTAAATGGACCGCTGGTGCTCGGAGTTTGTTCAGTGATGGTCCCTGGTTTATGCCACTCTCACACCTGAGCACGTGTGGCCCTATTTTATGTATGTAGGTGTTCATAGCAGTGAACACCCGTAAACCCATCACCGCCTGCAGACCTGGCGCTCCAGACCAGCGACAATGGCTTAGCCCCTGCGTGCCTCTCTCATCCTCAGTGGGGCTGTCCGGGTTTTCCCTGTGGTCCAGACATAGTTACTAATCCTGTCCCTTTGGCTCGCCAGCGGGGGGCCCCGTTTGGACGACGACACTTTGGACAGTATCCCCACCCCTTGCTTCCTCTCTCCTGCTGCCCAACTATCTTGAATTGCCTGTTTATCCTTCTCTTAATATTTTTTTCCTCAAAACTACTTGATTTCAAGAACGACTTCTCTACGGCATCCTAGATCGTTAAACTTGCGTTGTTCCGAGGCAGCGAGGAGAGTGAACGCAGAGGAGGGGAGCGTGCGGAGACGGTTCCGCGCGCCCGTCACCCACGGTGTGGCGCTGGGGTGAGCGTTCGCAGGTCGGTCGTAGTCCGCTTGATGCGCCGTTTCACAGACGGCATTTTCGAATTACGTACTGAAGTGGTACCTGTAACAGCTGCACAAAGGGAGCTATCAAAACGGGTCCGGAGACCGATGCTCTGCGGGCTGCTGCTCGCTCTAGGAGCTGAGTGCCATTCTCTCCCCATCACCCCCAGTGCCTCGAGGTGCTCAGCACTGAAAGTCAGCGCTGCCCCGGGGAGAGAGGAGTCGGGCTTCTGGTGGTGGCAGAGGTGAAGACTAAACGGCTGACAAGAAGGCAGTCAGAAACGGGAGCCTTGAGATCCCTGTCCTGTCTCCCTCAGATCCAGGTCAAGAGGTGTTCCTCCGAGCTCCGGCGTGCCCCGTGTCACATACCTGTTACGTTCTCATTCTGGAAGCCCACTTGTTCTTTTGGTTCCTGAGCGAACCCCAAAGGGGAGAAAGTGGAGCAGGAGTGGCTTCTGAGTGGGAAGGATTAACGGTGCCCTTGGCAGAACGAGAAGGGCCCTGTCCACAGCGGGGCTGCCCGGGCATCTTCCTTGTTGGCCAGTGAGGGCGTGGCCACCGGAGGGGACTTCTGTCTCTCTGGCTCACAGCCCAGATTGATCTCTGTGAATTTTGTCTGTGTGTCATCAGCATTGAGCAGACGGAGTGACTGATTTCAACCAGGGGGATTCTGTCTGAAATTTGAAAGGTTTAGCTTACGTTTCTGTGAGGAGCATTTCTGGAATTCTCTGAACGTCTTTCGTAAACATCCTTGGTTGCATTTCATGCCAATGCAGAGAGAAACATCAATGCTAGCACGCTGTTGGAATGTCTCAGTGAATTTTTATGAATGTGATTAGATGCTAGACTCTGGGACGCAAACCTGGCGAGATCTATCTGTCCTCCGCCCCAGGCTGCTGGTGGAGATGAATTACTGCACAGACGCGGGGACACGCTACTGGCAGCAGAGCAGTGGTGTCACCGGGATGCTGCGGGTCCACTCATTCTGTCTGGGGAGTCAGGTAAAAAGATGCCCAGGGTCCCCTGATGTTAGGAAGGGAGGGTTTGCCCGTGGGGCCGGGTGCTGACTCCGCAGCACTACAGATTCTGGGTATGACTTAAGTTCTCCACTTCTCCATCCTGTAAGTGAACAAGTGTGTTCCACGTTGTCCAGGGCTGCTTTCAGGTCTAGCGTAGTGTTTTACACCCACTAGCTCACTGCCTCCCAACCTCACGACCTCCAAATTTCCTAAATGGTTGGCAGGGTGTATGCTGTGTGCATGGACACATTTGTGGAGAGCTGGTCCTTGTTTTTGCCTTGATTGCCTCTAAGCCTGAACACAGGTGGGATCAGGGGATCGCTGGAAAATACAGGCCACGCCTTCCTCGGGAGAGAGCACTGACCTGCCGGGGCTTCCGTGGAGGCTGCAGGCACCATCTCTGCTCCCAGAAATGGTCAGTGACTTTGATTCACTGCACAAACCAGTCACCTGGCTGAGAGCCAGTCAGGATCCTCAGGCTGCAGAGACCTTGAAGATGCCAGCAGGGCACAGCACCGAGGATGCCTTGGACCCTTGCCCACCCTGGTTAGTGAGAACCAGCCAGGAGCACCTGAGGCCCCCATTGGCAGGCTCGCGAATGCCTTTTTAAGAAAAGGCAAGCTGCCAACCGCAATGAAATATGCAATTGTCCATCTGTTGCTCAAATTAAAAAAATTTTTTTCCTTCCATTGCCAAAAATTTCGATAGCTACTGTCCAGCGGTCTCACCTTCCACTGCGAGGGGGCAGGGGTTAAATAGGTTATTATCGTCTGGGGGAAGCAGCTGGATTTGGGGCAAAGACTTCTCCGGTGTGAAGAAGGAGGCGGGATTCCAGGGGAACACCAAGAACAACCCTGTCATTTTTTGAAAACAGTCTGAGGACTTGACAAACTGCCATTTGTTTCTTCTCAAAAATTAACCAAAGTCCTAAGAGTTCATTTTCCTTTTTCCTTCCGAGTCAGTTCCCACTGTCTTTATACACTCAAGAGGCTCAATTATTACTTTCTGCCTCCTTTTTGTCCCTCCCACCCATTTTTTTTGGTGGCAGATCTTACCCTTTGAGTCAATCATTTCCCTCTTTCCCGTAGGTGGGTATTATGAATACTGAACGTTGCAGAGGGAAGTCAGCCACATGAAGCAGTGGTTCAGATCTCTGGCCATTAGTGATGCCCAGGAAGACAGTGGTGGTTAAGAACCAAGGGGAGTAAGGCAAGCTTCAGAGAGGCCCCCAGGCTTCCCGACGCCCCAGGCACAGCGTGGAAGGAGGTGACATAGCAGTTTGCAGGGAGAACTTCCAAGAGGGGCCGCCAAGGATGGGAAGAACTCACGATCCAGATGTAGAGGCTATAGCAGACCTTGCTTCCTTCCTGAGCTTGTCCCTATTGTAGCTGCGGCAGGTGCCAGCTGGAGGCTGATGCCATAGGCTCCAGCGATGTGCTTTGAATGAGCTCCCAGGCAGGGGAAGGAAGTCCAGGAGGAAAGCTGGGGTGACGGGGAAGCAGAGTCAACGAAAGACTGAGAGCGACACATTTCATCACATTTGTCCCCAGCTGTCCCAGAGTCTCAGTCCATGGGTAGCATTTTCTTTGTGCTTGTTTATCTGTGTCCTCTCTTTTCTTTACAAATTTACATGCAAATTCAAATCTCTCCCCGGTTAAAGTTTTCTCTCTCATGGGCTGCTCCTTTCTCACTGGGCAGCACTTTTCTCATTCTCCTTTTCTGCATGATTAAGCTTTTTGGAAATTTATATTTTTATTTGCTGTCTCTGCTTCTTCACTTTTTAGCCCCAAATCCATTATAATTTACTGGATTAAATGTACACCATCTAACTAAAATTGCCAGTATAAGGGGGACTTGAGATATTTTCTCTGACTGCTGTCAAAATGTAAACTTGATTTTTTTCCCCAAATTAAACAGCTATAATATTCAACATGAAGGTAACATATGCATGCTTACTTCAAAAGAATTGAAAATTCTGAAACAAGGAAAAGAGAAAATACAGTTCAAACTACATGAAAAAACAATAGTTACCTTTTTGTATATATAACTCTTTTTCCAGAATTTTCTTCCTTCATACATATATATATAGAGAGAGAGAGACAGAGACAGAGACAGAGACAGAGACACACACACAAAATACTATACCAGTATTTTGTTTTATAAGTTCCACTGGGCCTTTGGTAGCTTTAGAAACAAATTGGAAAGTGTTTACTTTCTTTTCTCTAAGAGATTTTGTGTGAGATTGATATTATTTCTTTCCTAAATGTTTGGAAAAATTCAACAGCAAAGTTGTGTGGGTCTTGCCTTGTTCTTGTGGGGAGGTTTTTAATGAAGAATTTAAATGTGATTAGTTGCTATAGGACTACTTCTGATTTTCTGTTTCTTCTTGTGTCAGTTTGGTTGGTTGCATTCTGAAAGGGATTTGTCCAGTCTACCTGGGTTTTCAAATTACTGGCATAAAGGTGCCCATAATGCCTTCTTGGTATGTTTATGATGTCTGTAGAATTCTTGATATGCCCTTCTGCATTCCTGATACTGCGTAATCTACGTTTTCTTTCTCTTTCTTTTATCAGTATTTCTACAGGCTCTTAATTTTTATTTTTCTCAAAATGTCAATTAAATTTTATTTCTTACATGTTTGCTTTACATTCCATTGACATCTTCACTCATCTTTATTATTATTTCCTTTATTCCACTTTTCTTGGACCTACTTTGCTGTGTTTTTCCTCTTGAGATGGATGATCAGTGTTTGATTTTCAGCCTTTCTTCTTTGTCTTCTAATATATAGATTCAAGAGGATAAATTTTCCTCTAAGCACTCTTTAGCTACATCACATATGTTTTAAAATATGCTTTATTGTTTATTTTTATCTTCAGGTCAAAATAAATTTAAATTTATAGTGATATCTAGATGGTAATTTATTAGTATATGGCTTTATTTCTAAGCAGTTGGAAAATTTTTAAGGTCTCTAAATGTTTGTTTTCTAACTTAAGTGCACTGTGAATGGAGAACATACTCTGGATGATGTTATTCCTTTGAAATCTATGGGGATTTTCTCAATGATCTGGCATACAGTCTATTTGGTAAATGCTTCATTTGCACTTGAAAGTTTATTCTGACATAGTCGGGTACAATGTTCTACATGTTCTACATATGCCAATTGGGTCAATGTGTTAATCATGTATGTTCAAACCTTCTACATTCTTACTGGTTTTTGCTCACTTTCTCAGTTACTTAGGAGGTGTGCTAAAACTTACTACTGTGATTGTAGATTTGTATATTTCTCCTTTTAATGTCAATTTTTGCCTTATGGATTTTAAAGCTAAAATACTAGGTGCATACATGTTTATGATTGCTATTTCTTTCAGGTGAAATGATTTAAAAAATTATATGTCCTTCTTTAAGTCTGGGGGGAGAGAGAAAAGGATTTTCCTGTTTTGAAATCTATTTTTTTCTGTGTCAATATATACATGCAAGCTTTTTTTGGTTGAAGTTTCTATAATATATGATTTTTCTATCCTTTCACTTCAAACTCTATTCTAATATTTGGGATGTATTTATTGGAGTAGTATAATATTGGGCTTTTTTGTTTTCATCCACTCTGACAGTCTTTTTCTTTAATAATAAGACTTTATTCACTTACATTTTGTATAGTTGTTTACATATTAAGGTGTAAATCTAACATCTTGATACCTTTTTTCTTTAAAAAAATTCCACTTCTATTAGTACGTTTAGAAAGGACTTCCTCGCCTTATATGTATTTCTTCACTCCTATATTTTCTTCAACCAGCTTCCTTCTTGAAACCCTCTTCTCCTTTGCCTTTTCAACCATGCAGGCATTTGAATGTGCCATACACTGTCAGACCATTCTTGCTGAAATTTTACCCACATTCTATCCACTCCTCAGACTTCTTTGTGAATATTTCTTCATACAGCTGACCCTAAATATTGATCATCTCTCAAGATTCTTCTTTGGACCTCTTTTCTTATTTCCAAATTATCCCTCAGTAATATTATATATTCCCATAAATATGCTCTCCTGCTAATGCCTTTTATAGTGATATAAGCTCTAAACACTTATTTCCAACTGCCTTGTGGATTTCCCTATCAGTATGTCCCCTACACAATCAAAAGTCCATATGACCAGCACTTAATTTATAAATTCTCCTTCCACCCCTGACAAAACTAGCCTCCTCTTCTGAGACCTTTTCATTGATAAATGCCTTCTCTCTCACCCAGATCCCTGAGCTGAAAATCTCCCCAGCTTTTGTCTCTTCTTCACTCCACATAGTTTCTTGGCCAAACTGCTAACCAATCTCCCAACCGATGTAACTGTTTCTATTTCATCCCTCTTGGTCATACTATCCTATGGTTGGTATTAGATTTCTGCTTAATCCACATTTTCCTTTCCCCAAAGGTGAAGCTGAACCCCTTTCACATGGCTTATTTTACCTTCCTGTGTGGCCCCCACCCCTCCTCACTACTCCCTGTGTGGTCTTCTCGCTGCGTCCCCTTGGTATCAGATGTGCTGTGTCTCTCCCAGCCCCACCCTTGCACGTAACACCCATTGCACCTGGAATCCTCATCTCCTTGCCTGTGAGTTCCTATTCTTTTCTTTTCTTTTTTTTTTTTTTTAGATCTCAACTCAAACTTTGCCTCTTCCATAAATTCTTTCTTGATCTCAGTGGAACTATGTAGATGTCTCTTTTTTTTCTCGTGTGTTCCCCATATACCTAGACGTTCCTCTAATGGCATGGCCAGATTGCTATTTAAATTTTTTTTTTTTTTTGCTGCCTGTCTTCTGCACTAGATTCTAAATCCTGGGCTCTATTTTTGCAATGTTCTCATGTTCTAAAGATACAGGCACATATTGGGTACTTGATACTTGTTTGAACATTGAAATGATGAAAAATATATTAAAAAGTGTTATTGCTAGAGTTATTTTATTCTTACTTTTAGCTGAAAAACAGATTCAGAAATATTTTGGGTAACATATTGGAGACAAGTGTTTCTGTGTTTTCGTTTAACTTTCATTATTGCAAGGAAATACCTTATTCACACCCATTACAGACTGCAGCTTCTCTTATGGGCGAACAGTGTGTTCTGGTGTCTGTGAGTGGCGGTGTTTAGACTTGCGATGACTAATGGTCTCTGTTTCATAGATGAGGGAGACAAGGAGTCGCTAAAGCATTTAACCCCAGTGCTCAAGTAGGAAGTAGTAGATGTAAAAATAGATCACAAGCTACGTAAACTTACTCTTGCAGGTTTTTTCCTTTAAATGATTCTGTTTAGGAGTCTCAATACTTAAACTGATTAATTAAAATAACTGCCTGACAGTCCAGCACTGCCAATTTCTTCCAGCTTGGTTTGCTGTCAGCAGCGGAGTCTCATTTCAATAGTGGCTTTTTAATGAGTGTCTGCCACTGTCAGAGATATTTGTCTACATCTGGATCCGTTCTCTCATTTAATGCCTTCAGCCCTTGAAGAATAGGTATTTTTATCCTCATTCTTCCAGTGAGGATACTGAGAGCCTGAGAGGTCAGGAAAGTGGCTGAAGCTGCTGAGACTGGCAGTGGCAGAGCAAGGGGTCACCTCCAGCTCTGCTGGACGCCAAGGTCATGAGCTTTCCTTGGGTGACGTTCCCCCATCCGCCATTCGGTCCCGAGGGCCCAGACGGTCCGGCCTGCGCCCTGTACGCAGTGGCCACCACGCCGCTGTATGTTAAGCAGACACACCTGTAAACCGGGGGCAACGTGCAGGGCGATGTCTGGTAACTGAGCCAGAAGAGGGAATAGACGTCCTACCGCTTGTTCTGACCGATAGTCTCCCCGGGGCTGCGGACATCAGTGTTTCCCTGCTGCATCTCTGGCTGGCTCAGAGTCTGCCAGTAATGATGTGTCATGGTTTCGACTCCAAGATTTACCTGGATGAACGATGTCATCCTTCAATGGTTAAAGTAATTTCTCTCCAACAGAGAAGCTTTTTTTGTTTGTTTAAATGGGTAGTGGCTCTTTCTTCCTGAGGCAGATCACCTGTGGAGTGAACCGGGCCACACTCCCTAATGGAAAATGTCCCCCAGAGGTGGCTGGAGTGGAGCCTCAAAGTTCTCAGCTGAGAGGACTGCCGAGCGGCCAGCAGAGCTCTCGGGGACCTGCTGTGTCCCCTCGCTCGTCGGACCTTGAGGTGGAGAGGGGCAGCCCTGGCCTGAGACGCTGGCTCATTGTCCCCGTGGAGGGGACGTCACTGCACTGGGATGGCACGGGTACCCACCTGCGTGGGAGAACTCAGGGTCGCCTCCGTGTGAAACGTAACGAGACACTGCCCGGCGGGGATGGCTGCCCGCCTTCCACCGAGCAGGGCCGGCTGGGCGAGGACACTGTCAGAGGGCCCTCAGGGCCGCTGCCCCCTGCGCTAAGCCTGCTCCTAAGGAAACGTTACTCCTGCTCTCTTTTTGGAGACGTGTCTTTCCCGAGGTGGATTCTTATTTGTCCAGTGGCACCCGGAGCACTAATCCTTTAATGTAAAGAATGACTAGGATGAGTACAGAGGATAAAATGGGATTAAGAAATAAGGCTCATGACTCAATTATTAATAGTAAAACTATGAGCGGAATCAATAAGCCTGCGTGTGTGGCAGTGAGAGTAAGAACGCCGGCAGCTCCGCCCAGGCACAGCGCGCTGGCCCCCGGCGGGCGCCACGGCCGCCTGCGCAGGAGGGGAGGCGCCCCCCGAAGCACGGCATGCGGGGCCCCTGAGCTTAGCCATGCTTCGGGCCAAGAAACGCAGGTTTCTTAGTCTGAAGGGGGAAGATGCTTGCGTTTAGCAGTGAGGAAAGAGAAGACAGAGCATCAGGACTAAGCCTTCAGAATTTCTCTCGCTGTTTTTGAATAACTAGTTCAATGACCCTTCCGTTCAGGGGAGCTTTCTGACACTGGAAGCGGCCGCTGTGACCGAAGCGTCCTGGAGGATTTTGGCGGGAACCATTTCTCACCTGAGAAGCCTGGGCCACGTCCTGGCCGCTCAGCTCACCCGCCCGTGAACTCGGCAGCGGCCCGTGAGCCACGGGCCTCCAGGTCTTGCTCCAAAAAGTGGGGTGACGCCTGCAACAGAGGCTCGTTCTGTGCATCAGCTGAGAAATGTGAGCAGAGAACAGGACAAGCGGGCCAGGTGCTCACAGACATCAGAGTGAGCACTGTCATCTTGGACGGGGGCCACAGCCACTTTTCTTAAGGTCAGCGGTGGCTGAGAAAAGCCTTCGCTGAAAGCCAGGCACTTGGTGCACCAGACCTGGCTCTACTCCTCGAATTGTCCTTGTAATCTTAGGCTTAACTCGCTAAATCCCATTTCCTCCTTGGTAAATGGGAGGGGCTTGGACTAGATAATCACTTTTATTACTTTAATATAATACAGTCCAATGATTTTTAAAAAATCACACTTCACATAGTAATAGCATGTAGAATGTTTAGTGGAAATGAGTAAAAAGGCTTTTAAAAACAGGCAGTGCTGGGGTAGTTTGCGATAATTGAGGCTATTATAGGTAGAAATGAGTCACAGGGAGGAAAGGGTTTTGGCCATTTTCCGCTTTACAAATGAGAAACACCCTTTTCTAAAATTTTCGCTGGGGGTTCGGTGATTCAGTTTCAGCTATTGCCAACCTTGTGTGACGACAGATCTGGTCTTCCCGTTGAGGAGCAAGTCACTCTCTTTCATGCTTCTAATGTGTGTGACCAGGGATGAACACAGTGCTTCCTCATTGCTGTGTTAATTGGGCATCCAGACCCCTCCGGTGGGCGGGGCGAAGAGGCGGATAAAATGCTTGGAAGTGTTCCCATCGGGACCAAATGCAGTGAGGACATAAACCGGAAATTCACAAGAGAAGTTCACATGATGAAGTCACATGGCAGGGACACCGATTCACCACTTAATACACAAGTGACCATCAGGGTGATGAGAAGTGACAATATTTTGTAGGTGTGACAATACAGGGGGATGGCCAGGCATTGTTCTGGGTAGAATTGTGTCCTTCCCCGAACATGTGTGGAAACAACAAAAACAAAACCAAAAACTCCAAAAACCAGACCAAGTCAAACCAACCAAACCAAACCCCAAAAGACGTATGAGTCCCCAGTCCTCAGTGTCTCAGGATGCAACCCTCTTTGGAAAAAGGGTCTTTACAGAGGTGATCAGGTTAAAATGAGGTCATCAGGCAGGGTTCTAGTCCAATATATGAAAAGAGGAAATTTGGACCCAGAGACGGAAACGCACAGAGGGAAGATGCTGGGAAAACGCACAGGGGAGAGATGGCCGTGTAACAGGAGTGACGGAGCTACAGGGACTGCCAGCACACGCTGGCAGCAGGAGGGGCAAGAGGACCGTCTGCTGGAGCTGTCACGGAGGACAGCGCTTCGCCAGCACCTTGGCTTCAGCCCTGTAGCCTCCAGAACCACGGAGCAATCAATCTGGGTGGTTCTGGGTCTCCCAGTTCGTGGCGCTTTGCCACGGCAGCCCCAGGAGACTGACACGGGCGTGGTGATGTGCTTAGATTCCTACCTTACCGTCCAGAACATGAAACGATTTCCCCTTTTTTGGAGAGCAGTTTGTCAACAGGTAGCAAGGATCTGAAAAGTGACGACTTAAAGGAACTATTCTAATTTCTGTGTAAGATTTGCATGATGGCAATGGCAGAAACAAGGAGACCCAAAGCACGAGCAGTTCTGGAGGAGGAGGGAAGGGACAGGAGTCTCCATGGAGGATGGGACCGCTGGAGTGATGATTCTACAGCTGGAAGGTGCTTGTTACTCAAAGAAGGTTCCTGAAGCCTCCAGTGTGCAGGGGAGAGGAGGTCGTGGTGGAAAGGGACTAGGGAAGAGGGAAGGTGATGGACGGTGCAGGGTCCCAGGAGCTGGTGTTTTGTTGTAACTTTCCTGTGGCTCCTTGGAAGCGTTTTAGGCAAGAAGGGAAGAGCATCTTGCTCACTCTTACGTTTAGCATCCTTCTGCCTGCTCTCTGGAGAATGGATAGGAAGGCGTCAGGGGTTGGGAAGGGAGCAGGTGGGAGGCCCCAGTAGGAGTTCAGGAGAGAGCTGATGGTGGCTGAGACCAGAGTGGGGCCGCGGATGCGAGAGAACCGGGTCCACTGAAGATGTGTGTGGGCGGGAGAGCCCGCAGCTCGTGCTGGAGAACTGGATCTTAGCGACCAAATGCTGGGAGGCCACCGAGGAAGAATCCTTGGTTCTCAGGGTGAGAAACTGGATGGATACTGTCAACCCTGATGCGAGGAAAACTGGGGCGAAGCACAGGGTGTGGGCGGCTGGCAGGAGACTCTAGAAGTCCACTTTGCCCATGTAGGATTTAAGCGGAGATGTTGCAAATAAAAGACAAGCACAGACTGGAGGGAAAACGTGGGCGTCATTCGCACACAGGTAGTATGTAGTCGTGGAAGTGGACGTCGTCAGCGGGAGAACGAGAAGGGAGAGAGAAGGTGGGATGAAGGCCACCTGACGTCGCAGTGCTTCCCACTGGGACCACTTTGAGAATCTGATCGATCACAATGCAAAATGCACCAGCTGTGAGATGGTTACGTATGTGCATCTAGGGAGTAACACCCACCGTCTACTGAACTGGCTCCATCATAAGGAGGTGCTCTACTGGGTGTGGGGTGCCACGTTTGAGAAAGGACCCCCTAAGCTGAAATGTACACAGAGGACATTGACTACTTTGAAAAACTTGGGAAGATTTGCTGCAGAAGGAGCTGGTAGGGATGAGGAGCGTGTTGTTTGGAGGAGAGGGGGTGGGAGGAGGGGACTTGGAGGCTGTTGTCAGATACTCACCCATGTCATCATGCAGTTCCCTGGGGCTGCCATTGCAAAGCGCCCCAAACTGGGTGGCTTAGAATAATGGGGATTCAAGATTACAGGGTTCTGGAGGCCAGAAGTCCACAGTCAAGGGTTCTGACGCTATGAACTGTGGAGCAGTCTCCGAAGGCATCTGTTTACTTCACATGAAGAACTTTTCCCTCGTCCTCTGACCAGCCAGCAGCGACCAGGAACCCACCACGTTCCCGCCTCTGTCCTGGGTGTCTCATGCGCTTTGTCTCTCTTAGCCAGGCATTGGTGTCATCCCTGGGCTGGACTGCTTTGAAAACGAGTAAGGTCCTCAATAGCAGGCTTAAACTCCACAGATCTTTTCTCTTCCCTGCAGGGTATAATTTTTTTTCATGTACAATTAGAACTATAAGGTCGAATACATTTGGAAAATGATGAGTTGGATACCTTGAGAAAGGCTCCTTTACTGCAGAACTCGCAGAACCTTCTGCATCCTCGTGGGCGTTGTGTCTAAGAAGGAGAGAGTATGCTTTCCCGAATGATTATTATTATTTTTCCCCAACCAAGCATCTCTTGGAAATAGCGTTCTAAGGAACACAGAATGGGAGGTGTTGCTTTGTGTTACCTTGGCTCCGTGAATGTCGGTCATAATCACACTTCTGGAGAGTGTCTTCACCTCCGTTTGTGGAGGAATTGCTTTTCACCGTGGGGGAAACGCCGTCGGGAGTGCAGCAGACAGAATGCTGCGGCTTCCGCGATCAGAGGGCTGTTTCACAACTGTGCCGGATTCCAGGAATTTTCAACTACCCGGTGGTCCACTGATGTCCAAGGCTTAAAATGCACAATCTAGCTGCAGTTTTGAGGGTTAGGGTCTGGAGGATTGAGTCAAGGGTGGGGGCGTCCAGTGTGCCTCCCGCTTAGCCATGGGCGTAAGTACAAAGTCTTCAAGAAATGCCAACTTGATGTAACTCACCTTTTGTTTCAAGGGTTTTTTTTGTTGTTGTTGTTGAGAAAGCGGTGCCGGGCGTCCTGAGGAGCTGAGTGCACAGTCTCCATCTTTCCCTCCTCCTGCTGAGACGAGCGGTCTTTGGTGAGCTAGTTTGTTATTTGTTGGGGAAACAGTGGGAAACTGAACAAAGACAGACTACATGAGGACGAACAGAGACATTTTTCAACTTTTCTTTCTTTCTTTTTTTTTTTGCTGGTCCAATTTCTCTTTTGCCATGGCATTAACTAGGAATTTAGGTAAATGACATAAGTGCCCCAATTTTTTATATCTGTCAGGAGGACAATTGTGCCATTAGAAGTAACAAATGGTCCGGATTCGTGTTGCCTGTTGAAAATTTTCAAGCTACATTATTTCTGACAAGAAAAAAAACAAATAATAGTTGTTTTGGCCAATGTTTACCGTAAGCAATGTCAGCTCTAGCAGATGCAGCCGAGCCCTGGCTTCCTCTCTGCTGTCATGCCTCATTAGAGTGTGCTGACTCTGGTGGATTCGCACTCCTTTAGGTAAACAGTTATTTACATGAACTGCGACATTTTTCTTTGGTGACAATTTCTAATTGTTCAGGCAACCAAGGGTGATCTATTAAACACTTGGAAAAAAGGCTTCACCTGTGAAGCAAATGACTTTAAATTAACTATCCTTTCAGAAGGAAGGCAAAATTTCAAGATGGACAAATTAGACCCTTCTCGGGCCCATATGGTAAGTGTTTCAAACACATCCCCACTGGTACCCACTCCAGAGGACAATTCTTCATGATGGAGTGGAAGACTTCCCGGCTCATTTGGGGGCCTTTCCATGCCAGCATGTGCCCCCAGTGTGCTCAGAAGGGGTCCAGCGGGGGCTGAATGCGGTGCAGGTCCCTCTGCGCTTGTGGCTTCACTAACTCCGTGGCCTTTGCGTTTTGAGTTTAACTCTTTCTGAGGCATGTCCGAATGCAGGGCTCTCCCGGCAAAGCCTTCCATCCTTTGCTGCCTTTACATGTGATTCCTGGCAACTTAAATAGTCATCGAAGACCTGTCGAAGCTCGTCAGTTAGCCCCACCCAGGTGCCCCCTGTGCGGGGCGGACTCACCTCCCAGCCCTGAGCAGGGACAGGCGGGCTCAGGGGAAGGTAACCAGCAGCCTGCGACTCCGGGACGTTTGTTCTGGTTAGGGCCCTGGGCGGGGGCACTGAGAGTGAGTAGCACGTGAACAGTCAAGGTCAAGTCCCCCCTGTGCTGGGTGGCACACTGTCCCCCCAGATTTCACGTCCTTCCTGGAACCTCAGAATGTGACCTTACTGGTAAAAGTGTCATTTCTGATGTAACTAGACGAGATGAGATCACACGAGGTAGAGTGGGCCGACAGGAGCATGCCTGGCATCGGACACGCAGAGAGGCACCCGGGGAGCACCGCCGGGCAGAGACGGAGGCCGAGACTGGAGTGCTGTGTCTGCACATCGAGAATTGCCGAGAATGGCCAGCAACCCCGGAAGCTGGGAGAGAGGAGGCGTGGGGCCCATTCTCCACCTGAGCCTCCAGCAGGGACCTACCCTGCCAGCACCTTGACTGCAGGATCCTGGCTTCCAGCACTGTGAGAGAGTAAGTTTCTCTTTTTAAGCCACTCAGTTTGTGGTACTTTGTTACGGCCACCCTAGGAGACTGACATCCGCACACTCTGGACTGGGGATCCAGGCGGTGAGCACACGTTCATCTGGGTGTATCCAGGCAGAAGACTATGGCTTCCCAGGGTCCCTCCAAATCCACCTTTCCCCTCACACTAAGTGTCAATCTCGAACGTCCTTCTGTCTAACTTCATTTAAATGAAGCTTTAAAAGTCCTATACAGAGCAAAAGTTTAAAACATGCAAGATTTTCTTTTTTTTTTAAAGAGTATGCTTAATTTTTTTTTTAAATTAAAGAACAGTCAGTTACAATGTGTCAGTCTCTGGTGTACAGCACAATGTCCCAGTCATGCATACACATACATATATTCATTTTCATATTCTTTTTCATTAAAGGTTATTACAAGATATTGAATGTAGTTCCCTATGATATACCAAAGAAACTTTTTTTAAAATCTATTTTTATGTATAAAGGTTAACAACTGCAAGTCTCAAACACCCAGATTTATCCTTTCCCACCCTTTCCAGCCGGTGACCATAAGACTGTTCACTGTGTCTGCAAGTCAGTTTCTGTTCTGTAGATGAGTTGATGTGTCCCCTCTTTTCTTTTTTCTTTTCGATTCCACATATGAGTGATCTCACTTGGTATCTTTCTCTTTCTGGCTCACTTCACGTAGAATGATGATCTTCAGGTCCATCCATATTGCCGCGAATGGCACTATTTTATTCTTTTTTATGACTGAGTAGTATTCCATTACTAAAGGAGGTGCACTTTTAACATAGCTGGGACAATTAATGAGCACGGTTTGCTGCTACTCAATGAGATACACCAGCAAATAAAGTGATGAGTAAGAAAAGATATGACTTTAAACTCATGTCCCCGCTTCCCGTTGACACTGACTGATAAAACCCCAATCCTCCTTCCACTTGCGTCTCTTCTGCATCGGGGGTGGGGGGAACCCGGGAGAGACCTGCACAGGGCGTGGCGCTGCGGCCCCTGCGATTAGAGCACATCTCATGGCCGGGCCTCACTTATTTTGCCTTGAGTTGAAAAGCAGGCTCTGTTGCTGCGTGGGTCCCCGATCTGCCTGTCAAGCGGGGCAGCTGGGACACTCCGCGTGAGCAGGGGAGCCCTGTGTCCCCGCCCACTCTGGGCAGCAGCGCAGGCCGGGGGGTGAGTGGCTTTGACGCGGACCCGGCAGGCTCTTCTGGGTGCGGGGATTTGGGTAGCGCTTTCTGACTCACCCGCAAGAGGAGTACCAGGAGGCTGGAGGAGCAGGCGAGGGAGAATCAGGCTTCCCTCTCCCCACTGCCGTGGCGCCCAGCGCAGCCTCAGGGGACCCCGCCTCCTGCGATGCCGCTTTCCTGGGGCGCGTGGTCTGTCCGGCTCAGTGGGGGTCTCACCTCTCATTGCAGTGGGGTCTGTTCTACTGACCATGTGAGGGGATGTCCGTTCCTCCACGCGTACGGTGGTGATTCTGCCCCGCCTGCCCTCAGGGCTCCAGAGCATCAGTGTTTGCGCAGGGTTCCCACCAGGTGGTAGGAAGGTAGGAAGGGTTGCCTTGGACTCTGGGCGCCACCCCAGAATTTCCGTTCAATCGCTCAGACAGATGTGGGCTCTGCTGAAACAGCCCTGGGATGGCTGGATTGTGACTGTAGATTACTAAGAGGTGTTTTTTTGAAAGTGAATTTATAGATAAACTAATAAATACTTTTCCTTCTGGTCTGATGGAATCAGGATGCTTGGATGGAGTTTATCGTGGGCCTTCCTACAGTGATGGCCAGCAGTCCTGGCCTGTGGCTCTGCTGCGGGGAGCCGCTCGTGACGGAGGGCTGCCGAGCACAGAAACTGGGCGTAAAACCCCAAAGTGCAGGGCGCCAGGCTCTGAGATTGAGGCTGCCGAGCACAAAGGTTGGGCCTAAACTCCCACAGTGCGGGGCGCCCGGCTCAAAGGTCAATTGAGTCAGAACAAATCTCTGTTCCGCCACCCCTTTGAAGAATGCACCAGGTGCGCTAAGTGCCTGAGGAACATCCTGAGCCATTAAGTCACAAGAGACTTTTGGAAAGAGAGATACAATCGGCACACAAGTTAGTGATCTTTACTTAAAGAACAATCACCTGAGTTAAAATTATACACGAGTCACGATGCTAGTTTAAAAGTTATGATGTTAGCCTAAAGGAACAATAATCTTAGTCTATGATCTTAGCTTTTGGGGATCAGTCAATCTTGGTGTATGGAACAGTAAACTATGATAATGATTTTAGTGCACACCATTAAGGTACCCTGAAAAACAATACCTGTGCCTACGTGCAAGAATGCACAAGGTAGTCACTTGAATTTGTATAAATTAACTGCCTGAAATAAACTCGATGTCCACTCTTGACCTAGCGTCTTGCGGGCTAGAGTGAGACCCTCTCAACCCCAACTTGTCTTGTCTTGCTGTCTCTTTGTTACGTCTTTCCTTTTCTCAGTCCTGCAGCACAGGTTTCTGGACCTGATCGATTGTCGGCTGGCTCCGACACTCCGCCCCACCTCTGGCTGCTCAGTGGAGGGGCCTCCCTGAGCAGAACTCCTACCTTTTGTTTCTTCCTGATGCCTGGCCTCTTTTTCTGGACATCACTGTATTTCCTGGAAAAAGATATGAGATCTTTCTTCTATTTGTGTTGGTTTGTGTGTTCTTTAATCAATACATAGTTGTGCCAGGCATGAGCTGTGGGAGGGACTGGCTTGAACTTTAAATAATGCCAGGAGGCTAACCTGTTACAGACGGACGACTGGACAGATGTGGCTCTGAACTAAGACCATGTTTGCCACCAGAAGTGAGGAGGGAATGTCGTCTTGCCTAAGAATGCTGGAGAGGAGATGGGACTTGCCAGAGAAAGCGCGGCCCTTAGAGTTATGGGTGCGGGTGGAGAGAAAAACTAATCTTTTGATCTCACCTAGGGGGACCTTGTTCAACTCAATGGCCACAAATTACAATAGCAAGAAATATGAGATGCTAATTAGTGACACATTAAAATATGGAAGGGGAATATTGTTAGACATGCATGAATAACAACACTGTAATATTAGCGGGGGAGTTTAGCATCTTTTCCATTAACACTGGGTAAAAAACACTATACAGGAAATTGCAATAATATAATCAGTACATAAACTATTAATAATAAAATATATATGAAACTTTGTATCCCATGGTACAAAATTTGATATGTTACACATCATTTTAAAATATCCATAGAATGTTTTAGAAGCATATAGTATATTCCAAAAGAAAACACCAGTGTATTCCACCAAAGGCATACTTTACCATGGACGCAGGCTGACATGATAATGCACTCCAACTAGAAGTGAATAATAGTTGAAAAAACTCTAATGACAAACAGGAAAATTAGAAATATTTTCCTGGGTATGGAAAAGACAAGTTAATAAAAACAGGCAAAGAAGGAAGCGCACTTCACTCACGGTTTAGTGGAATAACCTGAGAACAGGATGTGTGAAGCCTCGGGGAGGCACGGCCACAGCGGTGCCCACGTGCACACTTACAGCTGTTAACGTTTCTAATATTAACAACAACTGGAAAAAGAAAAACCATTCTACTCCAGAAGACAAAAAAAATGGCTGCATTTACCTGAGACTAGCAGGGGCGAGGAAGGGATAAGGATGAAGTCCATTATTAAAACATAACAAAAATATCAAATAATATGATTGCTAGATACAATCAAGCATTGATTCTTTGAAAAGAGTGAAAACGCTTATTTTGCGTGATCAAAGCAAAATAAAAAAGTCACTTTGCAAATGCTGGGTTGGGTTGAGGGAATCTGCACACTTAGATGCAGAGATGATAAAATAATATCCTGGTCAACTTGGTCACATGACGAGTTTCTAGCAGAAGAGACGGAAAGCCCTGAATGCGCCATTTCACCACGTGAAGCTAAAAACAAAACCAAACCAAACTGTTTATCCTCAGCCAACCGAAGATGTAAACCAATGGTTTCAAACCTGATTTCCACTCTATCCACCTTCCATGCTACAATTAATTTCTATTCTGTGTAAACTATTTCTGAGCATAAAAAAGAAAGAAATCTTTTCAATTGATTTTATAAAGTTAGAGGATTCTTGACACAAGCGTGATAAAGACGTACAAAGCTGTAGAACAAGTTTCCCTATGAAAATAGATGGGAAGGTCCTGAAGGAAATCTTACTAAACTACAGGAACAGGGTGTCCAGAGGCAGCGGTGAATTCTCCCAGTTGTCGAGTGTGTGCTGTGCGGGGCTCTGTGGTCTCGTTTCCTCAGCGACAGCCTTATAGGATGAGGGTTCGTGATGGCTTGGAGAACTGGAGTTAAGTTGCTCATGACCACATAACCAAGAAGAAATAGAGCTGAGATTTGAACCTAGATTTTTCTTACTTTGGAGAATGATGCACTGTGATCTCATAGTATTCATGTGTATGCAAGAGTGAACGAGTTGGAGATTTGCAGATACACACAGCTATATATAAAACAGATAAACAGCAAGGCCCTGTGGTAGAGCACAGGGAACTCTATTCAGTATCTTGTAGTAACCTATGAAGAAAAAGAAAATGAAAGTGACTATATGTATGTGCACGTACGACTGAAACATCATGCTGTACACCAGAAACTGACACAATGGGGTCAACTGACTGTACGTCAATAAAGACCTAAACAAAGAGTGAATCATCACAAACAAATCCGTTCGTATCTCACACGTGCAGGATACGGGGGGGAAACACGATCATCCTGCGGGTGCAGACAAGCTATTTGATAAAATTTAACATTTGCTCTCAGTAATGATAATGGGGGGGAGGGAAGGTGTCTCTAACAAGGAAATACTGTCATGATCAGCGAGGTCCTCAGCCTTTGCCTTCCAGACCTCCGCAGCATCACGGCCCCGGCAGTTAGGAAGGACACAGCATGATCCCCGTGGTGTCTGTCGTAAAAGGCTATTTGGTAAGTTTTGCCAAAAAAGTCTAAAAAAATGGTTAAAATAAAAAACTCGACACATAATTACTGGAATGGCGGAGATGAAATTAGCACTGTTTCTAGGTGATGTAACCATTTGTGAAACTTAAAGGAATCTACTGAAAACATATTAGAACTACTAAGACAATTTTAGCTAGTTTTTAGCTAATATTTAACAATTTAAACTAAAACCTAATTTTAAGCAAACTAGGAGAGCTTTATTTAATACAAAACAGTCAAAAATATAGAAAACCTATATTCCAGGCAAAAGATATTATTTGCAGTAGAGACAGAAATATAAAATGTCTGAGTAAAACTACAAAATGTCCTGGAGAAGCATTAAAAATTATAGAACTTTGCCAAGGGACAGAAAAAAAAAACTGAAATGAACATAAAGAATAATGTTCCTTTAAGAGAAGATTTAGTATTGCAGATGTCAACTTTCGCCTAATTCATCTACAAATTCAATGAATATCCAATTCTAGTCCCAGTGGGATTTGGGGTGGAACTTAACAAAATGTTGTTAAAGTTCATCTGGAAAAATAAATGGCTGAGAGGAGCCAAGGAAATTTTGAAAAATAAGAATAATGAGCGAGGACTTGACCTACTAGATATTAAAATACTAGAGTGATTAGAACAATGTGTTCTTGGTACAAGGATAAATGGATCAATAGAACAGAAAAGAAATTTCAGAAAGAGACATAAATAATTTACATGTAACAAAGATGGCATTTTAGTGCCATAAGAAAAGGATAGATTATTCAGCAAATAGTTTGGGCATCTAGTTAAACATATGGAAAAAGAAAAGTTAGATCCCTGCTTTATAATAAGAAGACTAAAAGTCAGTCCCGGAAAGATTAATATTTTAAGCTTAAGGAATGGATCTACATTAGAACCAGAAGAAAAATCTAGGTTGAAGTTTATCTGATCTTTCTGTATGTGTGGCATCAAAGCCGAAACCAAGAAAGAGAAAATAAATGAGTTTGAATTTGTAAAAATGTACTGACAACTTAAAAAAATTACAATGCGAATGAATTGTGAAAAAAATTGCAACTTACATTACATTTCAAGTGTTAACAGCTCTAATAGAGAGAGGACGCTTCAAATCACTGAGGAAAATATAAGCCAGAAACCCCCACTGTCAGGAACTTATCCCCATACTCACCAAAGGTGCTTTCTCTGTGTGTGTGTGTCTCCCTCGTCCTCTTTCTGCCTTCCTCTGTCTCTTTCTCTCTGTCTCTCTTCACACCCCTTACCCATCTACAAGTATTTTCATTCTGGTGCTATTGCAATAATGAAAACAAAATAAAGACAATCAGTGTGTCCAGCACTGGGCGTCTGGTTATATAAATTATGGCACATGTGTGTGGTGGGATGCTATGTAGCCAGGAAAAAGGATGTGGTTTGTGATTGTTTGGGAAAATCTCTGATCTGTGCTGCTAAATGTGAAAGCAAGGTAAAGAATTGTGTGACTTGTGCTGTGAGGATATGTCTGCAGGGTGTGTGTCATTGAAGTCAAAGAATACTATGTTTAGTGACCAGATTTAAGGAGAGGAACTGGGGTTGTCATGGGAACAGAAAGGCGGCATACTCTTGAATTTTCTCACCTTATACATCTATTTTTTAAAGATCAACAGACATTACTGGAGAGAGATTATGAACAAGTTTACTTTTCTGCCTCATGCTCTGTGGTTAAAAAACTAACAAAAAAAACCACAAATAAATATTAAGTTAAGAAATAAAATTATGGAAAGAAAAATATGCAGAAGATTTAAAAGTGTAATTAAATAAAAGAAGAAATATAAATGGCCAATAAGCATAAATTTAAAAAACTGACTAGTAATGAAATGCAAATAAAAATGAAATAATTTTACTTATAAAACTACACATATAAATTTTTACTTATAAAAATGTTTTAATGATAATATCCGATGGTGGTGGTGTGTAGGAAAATGAGCATAGTTAAAAGTAAAATATATAATACAGTCTGTCTGGTTAAAGATTTCACAGTGTTTTAAATTCCACTCTAAGTTTTATTCTATGGAAATAATTATGGATGTTAATGAAGACTTGGCTTTAGAGATATTTGTTGCAGTATTTTGGTGATGGGAAAAAAAGGCCATAGTAAGCTGTATCTTCACGGTATATTCATACCATGAAATACCAGGCAACCATTCAAAATCGTTGTGGAAAACAATTTGGTATAAATTATTTAGTGTAAAATGCAGGCAGTGAAACAGTCAGAGTGGTTTGATCCAAAGTTTAATTTAAAGAGTGTGAGTCCTCCTGGGGAAGGGTAGGAAGGAAAGGAACCAAAAGGTTTACACGGACGTCCCTAGACGGTAGGACTGGGAGCGATGTTAAGGTTTCTTCTATTTGCTTGTTCGTAAATCCCCACGATCTAGATTCTCGGGTGAATTCTGGAGAACGGGCACCTTTAATGTAGCAAAAATTTAGTGAACACTTACTACGTCCAGCGGACCGCACAGCTTCTGCGGCCCAGGAGGGCACAGGCCAGTGAGGAGAGACGCCCTGGAGGGACCAGCGAGCAGGAGGGCGTCTCCCGCCTCCCACAGAAGGCCAGGCGAGCGGCGGGCTTGCCCGGGAAAGAACCCCCCGGGGATCTCGAGTTCCTGCCTAAATCTTTGGAATAGTCTCTGATTCTGTCATAGGCAAACCCTAAAGGGCAGTGAATGCAGGCTGAGCGACTTCTCTCCCTCCACGGAGCCCCTTCTGGAGGAGAGTGTCATCCTGCCCCCGGACGTCACAACTCAGTTTAGGAGCAAGGAGCCCCCAAGACTAGCGGAGGCCGGCAGCCGCAAGGGCCGCGTTTCTGGGCTTTGTCGTGCCTCTCCTGGGTTAGGCTGCGGACAAAGATCAGACGCAAGATCAGAGCCCACCCCATGTGATGGGAGTAATGAGATGCAGCCATTTTCCACGCCGTCGGTAATAATCTCATTATTTCCAGACTCCTTTGAAAGGCAGCTAAGGTCTGTCCAGATCTATAGGAAATATATCAGAAGGGAGGAGGCTGACACCCCAGCCCTCAGCACAGTGCCTGGCACGTGGCAGGTGCTGAACAGACATTTTTGCACGTGGACGGAAGGAGCTTACCAACTTGGCCTTGCCCACTGCACCGAGTCCTCGCGGGGTCAGGCACCTGCTGTCCCAGCCTCGGGGGACCTCCCGCCCTCCTCAGAGGGCCAGGACCCTCGCTGCCCCATACGCCACGCCTGCCGGAATTCTCTCCCTCTCCTTTGAAAAATCCTACTTGCCCTTTAAGACCTACCTCCATAGGGTGGTCCTCTCCCCAGTTCACCCCCCTTCACTTCCCTCTGCTGTCAGTTTTCTGTTTCCATGATGGACGATTGCCCCCGTGCTGCGGGTTCCTGGGCTGACGCTTCTTGCTGCTCCAAGAGGCCAAGTGCCTTCCTCTGTCAACTCGAGCTGCTTGAGGCTCTGTGTTTCCTCTGCACCTGTGCCCCACTCACCTGTGCTTAAACACGATGACACAGCGAAGTGATGTCCTGAAACGATGTGCTTTCTTCAAACACGTGCATGCGGAAGTGCGAGCGCCGTGTTTTAATTATTTCGCAGCTATAGAGTTCGTAAAAAGCAAACATCCAGGAAAATGAAGTCTGTCGTGAGACTGTGAGTCCTGCAGCATTTCTCACCGGTCTTCTCCGTGAGGGGGTCCCTTTAGGGCAAACCAAATGGGATGTCTCAAGGCTCACCTGGAACCTGGTGGCTGGTCAGCCTGGCTCTCTGGTGCATCGGCTGCCCTGGGCCCAGGAATCTATATTTTCAATAGCATTTTAACTGCATTAAGTGGCTGTAAGCAAGGCACGTGGAGAACGTAGCTCTTAAGTTTCAGAGCTGGTCAGCTTCCCCATCCAGCCTCCTCCTGCTGAATAATTGCAACCCATTTTAGTTTTTATTCTGTTGTTAATTTCACGCCTTATGCTAAGTCCGTATTGTGTACTTAATCTTGTTAAGAAACATCCACAAAATATTTATTACTGGGAGAACTTACTTCATAGGTAATTGCATCCTACTTTTTTCTTTAAAAAACTTTTATTTTATGCTTTTTTTGTGAAATAATTAAAAACATCATTTTCGTTTTGATCTTTGGGGGATTAAAACTATATTTAATCATGCAATGTTTTTTTATTATTATTTTTGTTCTTGTGTTACAGCAAATGTACAGTGGTTTTTATCTCCTCTTTGTACTTGCAATAACATATTATTTGACCATGAATCACTTTAATGGATTGAAACATAAGCATGTGAATTGAAAAATAGATACATTAGTCAAATCAATAAATAAATATGAAAATATATTTCTACGATGAAAAACCATCTTGGCTACTGTGTCCTCCAACTTGGACAGAGAGAGCTAAAATATATGGCTGTAAAATATAGCTTGCCATGTCAACTAGCCAGTGCCTGCAGCCTAAAAGGAATTTTGAGCACTGGGTAAGTAGTATTTCATCAACAAAATCATAAAATAAAGACATTAAAATGAAGGGATGATGGAGTGCTGCAGGACGTCTGTAAAATCACCCTTCAGTCTGAGGCTGGAGTGGTGCCGTATTAGCCACTGCATACTTTCATATAAATTTGCTTACAAATCGCATGTAAAAGAAGCAGTGTTACCAGGCTGGCCCTGTAGCAAATATATTTCTCCCATTGTTGCTGAACAAACTTGCCTTGCACTCTGTGGTGCGGCTGGGGTAGGAATAAATAATTCATTCCTGGTCTAAAAAAGTACAACTGTTACAATCTTCACCCGGAGTATTTATCTTTGCTAATTAATGACTTAACATAGCTCCTTTTAGCCGTTCAGAAGCCAGCTACCCAATTTTTATATACTTCTCCTCCTGTGCTGTCTTTATTGGATGAAATCCCCTATTAGTCATAATCAATGTTCAATCTCTAATTTCATAAGATAATAAAATGGGCTGCAAGGATTATTAGCAGTTACATTGTGTAACTTATCAGTTATTTGTCAGATGAGTGTTGGAATATAATTAACATGCATTATTTTAACGAATACAGCTGAGAAATAAGGATTTTAAGTGACTCGTCTTTCTCAGAGACTAGGCACAAAATACAGTAAGGAGATCTGTATTTGCATTTATTTACATAACAGCATCCGTTTTTTTCTGTTGCGCACGGTATTCGTTAATGTCTTTCAACTGCAAATCGCTGCAATTTGTTGTTTGATTATTTTTTTACACACGTTAATGAGATCGAGCAGCATTAATTAAAACGTGTAGGTTCTACTGGATAGAGGATATAATCGGATGGGTGGGTAGCATAGCTGTGAAGTCAGGTAGGAGAGTCTAGATTTAGGGCTGGATGGTGTTCTCACGTGTCTGTCATCCATGGATGTTTCCGGGCCCACCTCAGAGAAAGAGGGGTGTTCCCTCCGCTGCCCCCACCCACCGCTTCTGGACCTCCCTGCCCTCCCACCCGCCCCGCCCTGCAGGATGCAAACGTTGGGGATAATAACCCTTTTCTATTTCACTCCTCTCTCTAGTTTAAAGCAGTGTCTTTTGTTACTCTAGGTCCACCCACACTACCATTCGCAGCCAACCCGGGAACCAAGCAAGAGCTTCAACTCTGATTTTGATTTATCATCTGTAATTTACTTTTTCTTCTCCCACAAGGGTTGGGATGTGACCTGTCCAAGGACTGGGCTCTGAAAAGCAGTAATTAGGAGTCAGAGCTCATAATGGCATTTGGGGGGCCCAGCTTGGCACCCCTGGGCTACTGGGGAGGCAAGGGTGCTCCCCTAGAAGAAGCTGAGTCTCAGGAGCTCTGAGGTGGGACCCAGGCAGGGAACCCTGGGCATCCCTCCCAGGCCACCTCATCTGGCCTTGGGAAGCACGGCTCTGGGAACCTCCCCAGAGGACCTGACGCGCCCCTGTCCTCACACACACACGCTTCAGCGATCAGAACAAGGGCAGAGCCCCTGCAACAAGAGGCAGGCTGGCTCTGCCCCTTCTGGTGTCCAAAGCTGGCGCCGGCCCAGCAGAGGCGGGAGCCTCGGTGCACTCACCGACCATCTGGCGACCAGCGCAGGAGAGAGATTCTTGGTGCTGGGGTCATCTTACCGCCCCAGATTCAATGGTGCCAGTTTCAATGTGTACTTTTTATGAAACATTTTATTCAGGGCAACTGGTGTGACACTGAGTCTGCTCCCCAAACCCCTCCCCCGTTTCCCCCCATATTCCCTGGTTTATTCTCTATCCAGTTGGTTTTAGTTATAAGGTAGCCCACCCACATGCAGGTTTGCAGAGATGGGTGAATAAAAGTCAGAAACAATTCGGGGTAATTGTGGTGAAACCTCTGCAGCGTATCTGCACATGCCGGGGATGCGTCTGTGGAATATACTAGCATCTGATTTTCCAAGTCGGAGTCCAAACTTCTTTTTCTTTCCTATAGTTTTTTATTTGGGGGCTGGGGGAGAGTCTACTGAAACTCATCTGAATAAAAATTATTTTTGAATCACAGATACGTTAGTGCCATTTAAATGCCAAATGGGGAATAATGTACGTGCATAAACATTTAAAATAATGCCAGTAAAAATTATAGTGGCTCCGTGTACGGACCACCCTGTGCCAGCAAGCTTTAGCTGATTTTGCGCACCCAACTATTTCTACATCGGCATCGTGCTTTATTTAATGTATCGACCTCAGCAGACTTTTGTCATTAAAGTTCCTAATAAATGTGATTTAATTTTTAATGCAGTAAATTGTTTATTGTCCTGACGCTGTGTTCTTTGAGGAACCCTTCGGGTCATTTCTTATACAAAGCACCTTCCATTTGCAGAAACGCCAGACTTACAGCTTCAGCTGTATTTCTTCTGTCTGTGTCCTCATTCCCTGAGTGTGAAAACTTTATTGCTCATTATCTACTGGGCTGTGATGAAGTGACAGATGATTTATTGGGAGCCAAAAACTGTGTTTCAACAGCGAACATTTTTATCCTCTTGTACCGCGGCCCTGCCGGCCTCCCCTAACTGCAGAGGCAACAAATAAAGCTTGCTCGCTTGCTGGAGGGGCCACCCTCTCCTTCCTAAAGGTCCACAATTCAGATCGCTCTCTGTTCCTAATTTGATTCAATTCCCCTTTGTTGCTTAAAAATTCAATTTGTTTAATTGAGCTGTTTGACAGTAAAGTCTGAATTCCATGCATTTTAACCATTCATATTAAATTTCTCTCTGTATAGTACTTTTATTAATGTGCTTTACAGGCGGAGGCTTAATTTAAATTTGGTGACCTCACAAGCTTATAAAAAGATCTGACTTCTTTTTTTTCCCCCCCTCCAACCTAAATTAAAATGAATAAATGCAAACCAGGGGTACAGTTGTGAGTTCTGTGCTGAGTTTAATGAGTCAAGGAGAGGAAAACACTGAGGTCCGGGGGACTGGAGCGTGAAGGAGTGTGTGTGCGTGCTTTATATGTGTATTTTCATATTTTAATAGATGACATAATATTGTGGCCGAAATGAAGGTCTCAATGACCTGCCTTGAACGGTTAAAAAAGGAGCTCTCGCTTCCTGAAAGTGGTCGGTGAGGCGCTGTAGAAGGGGTTATACACTATCTGCTTTTTACAGGGTTATGCGTTTATTGACATTTAAATAGCTGAACATCTTTTCCTGTAGGATTAACAAGATACCCAGAAACCAACACAAGATTGTGAAGGTTTACTAAACTTTAATCTGTAAAATTTTAATAGCAATATCCGAGTCATTATGTGTACGGAGAATGCCGTGTGGCTTTGCAAACACTTTAAAGCAATGAATTATGTTACAGGAATGGGCTGGCTGTGTATCATTATGTCCAGGTAAATGCCAGAGTGATGACATAATTGGTAGTTGGGAGTAAAATACAAGCCCTGCAAAATGTTACTAAGGTAAATGTGGAAGGATTGTAATTCATTATACATAAACATGACTTCTAGGTATTTATCATTTTATGAAATACAGACTAACTTGATCTCACCAGGCTCTGTGTTTCTCTAGCCTTTGTGATTTCATTTAGATGGGGACCAGGTCTGGCTTCCAAACTGCTAATTCCTTTTTGTTCCGCCATTTTCCAGGGAGCCCCATTGAATTTTAAGTCTCTTTTCATTCAAGAGAGACTAAGTATTCTGTGAATGCTAAATCCGGAAGACTGGCCTTAAGAAGAAGGGTAGAGTCTACCAATTTCAGACAATGATAAATTTATGGCTTTGGATTAAAGGTCAGATGGCTATTTCAGACATTGGAACAGCCCAATTTCACAATACCCGGCACCTTCAGGAAAGACGTTTTTGCCCACTGGTGCCTGTTAGCTGCTGCTAAAGACGGGGAGCGATAGTTCGGGAGGCTGGAAGCCCATTTCCCACCTGTGCGCCGCCTTCCCGGCGCCCTGGGCGACTGTTTAACTTTTAACCCTCTTGTCCACACAGCAAACGTGCATAGAAGTACACTGGGCCACACGAGGAAGCGGGCCGGGCAACGTTTGTTTTCTGCTGTTGGCTGGGAGACACATTTCCTCACGCTCGCAGACATTTTCTGCTGTCCCCAAAATAGGAAGCCATCTCCCCTCGATGGCCGCTTTTGCCTTCAGGGCGCCCCAGTCTCGGGCCATCTTGGCCCCTCGACATGAACAGGGCATTGAACTAAGAGAAAGAGTCCTGGATCCAAATGCCTCTGAAAGGACTTTTGTTTGACCATCTTCGTGGGGCGTTTGATCTTATGATGTCTCACCAAGCCCCTGCTCCGTGTACCAGCCACTCTCTGCTCATCTGAGGCATGAACTGCTCTCCAGCGACGGGGTCTCTCTCTCCCCACGGTCTTGAGCTGCGTCCTGCAGTGAACTGTCCTCCGCTTGGTGTTTCCCGGCCCGGCTGTCGGCTGGGTGACGTTAGGGAGTGGGTGTGGCGGGGAGGACATCTGATGTGACAGCTGGGCGGCACCTGGCAGGCCCTTGGACCACTGGTTAGTCAGTGGTACCAGAGGACAGATAATGAAATTGCCTGGAATCGGCACACTTTCCCCTAATGGGGTCCATCGTCCCAAGCCTGGGGTAACCACCCTGTGGAGGGAGAACGCAGCGGGGAAGCAGGCAGAGAAGACGTTCCGCAGAACCCCCGACGCCACGGGGGCCCCTCCAGGTGGAGGAGTGGAATGCTTCAAGCCGGAGTTTGGCCTGGAGGCCTGCTGTGAACCAGAAGCAATAGGAAAATACTAGCTTGTCAACCTTGTTTATCCCTGCAGGCCTTGCGTGGCCTTCATTTATTTATTTCTCCTTCTCAGATTTTCCCCAAAAGGCTACCATCCCAGTTTTCAGAGTGACCAGGAAACGGATTTGATGGCTGAGGTTCCCTCCGTGAATAGTCCTGAGCTGATGAAGGGTGCCTTCCTCCCACTCTTTCCTGAAACTGAGAAACCCGTAAGAAAAGACCTCAGCTTTTCCAGGGGGGCTCATGAGCTTTAATTAAAAGAAAAACGGCAAACAGAGCTTTCAGTAGGCAGAGCTGTGCTGTTTAAAGGGAAGGAGAAATTACCTTTCCTCGAGCAAACTGTACTGAACGAAGTCCAAGACGGAAAAGCGGTTGTCTAGCTCGGCTACGATCTGAATAGTAAGTTTCTGGGGATCTAACCTATAAGCAAAGGAGACGGAAGGAGCAACGAGGAAGATCACATAGATGGAGAAAGGACATTTAAAAGACATTTCCTACCCTTCGTGGCGCCGTCTCGCAGAACCTCTCTGGAGCGAAAATCAAACAGAAAGCTAACGGCGACATTTGGGAGCCTCCTTTTTGTGTGTGGAAGTGGGTGGTTAACCGGAGCAGAGAGATGTGACTTTTTGGAACCCTCTTGCCCACCCACTGCTGAATGGACAGGAGAGGAGAGATCAGAGACTGGCGCCTTCCGTAAACTAGACAACTGAAAATCGCCTTCAGATTTTAACCTTCTCAATGCAAACATGCACCCACGGAGACTGCATGGGACTCGTATTTGTTCCGCAGTCATCTGAAGTGTTGCCTTCCTTTTCCTTGTTTTGTTTTTTTGTTTGTTTTTTTTCACAGTCTCACCTCTCCTTCCAGCAACTCTAGAAATAAGCCTAAGGACAAGATTGTATTGTCCTTTGGTTAACTCCCCATAATGTTAGCTAAGTGCTTGTCACACGGGGGAGAGTGGTGGCCTGTCCTGACTTCTGCTTCAGTTAACTCAGAAGT
The DNA here is from genome assembly GCF_048564905.1 of Vicugna pacos. Lineage (NCBI taxonomy): Eukaryota > Metazoa > Chordata > Mammalia > Artiodactyla > Camelidae > Vicugna > Vicugna pacos. The sequence goes on along the minus strand of NC_132997.1, from coordinate 99,082,204 downwards.
CTACCTTAAGACGAAGGATCCAAAAAAGGCGACAAATAACAAAGCTCATGTCAAAATTTAACATGACCTCTAAGTTGTGGATTCCATTTACTCGGACCAGACACGGCGCAAGGTGCCTCAGCGATTAACTGTGTCAGCTGGCCGAGGGCCGGTGCACACGTAGGAGGTGCTGAGCGTGGAGCGCGGAGGAAGGAGGGCCGGGAATTGCTGGGATAAGGCGATGCGTGAGCCTTGAACCATGAACAATGAGAAACATTCCAAGTGACAAAGGGGAGGGGGAGGGGAGGGGGGGCGGGAAGAGACATTCCAGTCTGAGAGGCTAAGTGGGTTAGGAAGGACCTCCTTTGTTAATTTGGTGTCAGTTGTACGGAAATATTCTTCCTCCATAATAAGAAACTCAATCCAAATCTTACAGTAAGGTCTCCTTGAGCTTGCGAGCACCCACTTGGGAGCCAGTGAGGCTCAGGTTCAAGTTCAACTTGCAATTTCCTAGCCACGTGCCCTGTAGACCCTCCGAAGTCCTCTTCTGAGAAATGAGACATAAAGGCCTGACTCATGGGGGTGCAGTGAGGACTGAATGCCGTCACGGGGTATCTCCTTAGCTTTACGTGCAAACACCCAACACGCTGAAGCCGCCGTCACCCTTTGCTACTATGACAACACTGATCCACCATCAGAAACTGTGTTCTTCCCAAATGGCTGGAGGCAGCCTGCGCCCCGCCAGAAAACTGATCTGGACACAAATTAACGTCAAAAGCTGGGTCCAAGAACTAGAGACTAGATCCTCTCTCCTCTTTATTTGTCAAGAGGAGTTATTTTGTTGTTTTGTAAAACTGAGAAATATTTCTTAAAGAAATTAAGGCACTGACAAGCTTAGTATACATCCTGCCTCCTCCCCTCCCATCCCATTTTTTTAAAACTCACCATTTTAACCATTTAGAATTTATTTAGCCTTTTTTGGGGGAAGGCAATTTGGTTTGCTTATTTATTTGTTTGTCTTTCATGGCGGTGCTGAGGATTAAGCCCAGGACCCCACGCGTGCTGAGCACACACTCTAGCACTGAGCTGTACCCCCCCCGCCACCCAGTTTTAAGAAATTGTGTAATTTCTTTGGTGTTTGCCTTTACTGCATTTATGTTTTTATATACACTCTTATATTTTCTACTTACCTGCTTTAAAAATGACATCTTTGTTCCCCGGATGTCAAAGCATGAACAAACTAGTGACCTCACGCGAGTTTTAACGCAGGTGCTGAGGCTGGTTTCCCTTTCCTGGGGTCACACACGTGCGCGTTCCGTCCTTGGCTGTAATCCTCACGGCTGGCCCGGCGTAACCGCAGCTCAGCGGGCTTGACACCCACTCCCCGTCTTCTGCTGGCTGCCTCTCTGTTCACCTGTGCTGGGCGGCGCTGGCTATCTAGGGGTTTTTATTGGAAAGGCTAGAAATACAGAGACTACATTTCTTGAGGTCCTGCATGTTTGTTTCCTTTAATACTTGAATTACAGTTTGACCAGGTACAGACCTCTTGGGTTAACACCTTCTTTCCCTGAGGATTTGGCAAGTGGATGGTTCAGAGAACAGCCCCATCTTCTGTTGGGCCCCCAAAGGACTCTTCTCTTGGACGATCGATAACGTTACCAGCGTGTGTCTCAGTATTGATCATGCCGTATCATTTCTCTTGGTCCACAGAGCACTCTTTCAATCTATAGATTCACCTTGTCTTTTATTTCTGGAAAGTTTTCTTAAATTGTATCTCAAAGTTTTTTTTCCTGTTCCAATTTTTCAGCTTTCTGCTTCAGGAAAACATTTCTGTGTTTGCTGGATACCTTTTTGTTTTCCTATCTTAGCCACATGTTATTTCCTCGCTCCTCTTCCACACGCCTTGTTTATTTCCATCTTATGTGGTCCGTCTCCCGTCCTGTCTTCCAGGGGCTCCACTGTGTTGTCACTAATAGATCTTCCTCTTGTCACCGGTGTGGCCTTCATTTTTGTGATGCTTTTAGATTTTCATCCACTTCTTTTTTTATTTCTTCTTCTACTGTTGCCACTTTATATATTTCCTGAGCTCCTGTAGCTCTGCTCTGAGACTGTATATTAAAGAAGCAATTATTTCATTGAGTGTTAAAAAATTCATGGGGCCTGTTTGGCAACAGTTTTCAGCTGCTCCGTGGAAACGTCTGTTAGTAAGGGTTCTCTCCTTACCATGTTCTTTCCTGTTCATTTCCTCCCCTTTCCAGTAGTTTTTAAAATGTATTCTGTACTTATTCACTTTTTAAAAACAATGATTACTTATCTTGGAATGCCGTGAATTATTCATAGGGCAGCCTTTTGAAGAAGTTCGGTGTTGGCAGGGCCAGGCCAGTGCTGTGCGAGAGCTGACACCTCCCTGATAATCAGGGAGGTTCTTAACACGATAAATCATTTTGGCTTTTACCACTCCCCAGCCAAAGAGACCAAGAACTGCATGACCGCCTCTAACCCCCACCCCGTCTTTCTGCCCCTAACGGACGACTTCCTGCAAACTGGTTGAGTTTGTGTGTCCCGTCACCCTGCCCCATCTCTGTTGCTTCTCCACGTGCCAGGCAGAATCCAGGGGAGAACTCTCTGCCAGCTGGCCAACTCAGCTCTTCTGGTTCTGAACCAGGGAACTTTGTCCCTCTTGGTATGTTGTCTGCTATGTCGAATTGTAACCGGGAAGTTTTATTTGAACTCTATAGCCACAGGCAGAGGGTTTTGAGATGAGAGTAACATTTAAATCAGTAGATTTGGAGCAAAGCAGATTAGCCTCCATCACGAGAGTGGGCATCTTCCAACGTGATGAGGTCCTGAGAGAAAAGAGACTGGGGTCCCTCTCGGAAGAGGCGGTCCAGCCTTTGGGTTTGAGCTGAAACATCGCCTCTCCAGAGGCTCGCCGGCCCGCCCGCCCGCCTGGCAGATTTTGGACTTGCCGACCTCTGCATCCGTGTGAGCCAGTCCTTACAGTAAATGACCCTCTGTCTGTCTGTCTGTGTACATACCCTATTGGTTCTGCTCTTCTGGGGAACCCTGACTGACAGGGCAGGTCTGAGGGCCACCAAGGATGTCGCTGTGGGGGGGTGCATGGAATGAGGAGGGAGAAGGCCAGGAGACTGGGCTCCAGAGAACCCCCCTGCCCCCGGCCCCAGTCGGGGCTTCTCAGGCCGGGCAAGAGCCCAGGGAACTCCCTTCTGTGAGTGACGGGGAGGAAGGCGGAGTGGCCTCCGTACTGCCCTCCCTGCACGCCGGCCTCTGGGCACCCCCTCCTCCGCCGCCTCGAGGTCAGCCACGTGGCTGGATTTGGCCGAAGAGATGGTAGTGGGGAGGGTGTGGGTGTGGGCCCCGCTGCCCCGTGGCCCTGGAGACCACCTGACAAGAAGCCCGGGCTAGCCCGCCTGAGGCCCCGTGACCCACGGGGCAGAGCAGAGCCGCCAGCCCAGCCCCTGTCCCTAGACCACCAGCCCGAAGGCCCCCGTTCAGCTCAGGCTGAGTCCCCGGTTCGCAGAGCTCAGCTGAGCTGGCCCTCACTGGGAGAACCGCCCAAGTGACCCACAGGATCTTGAGTAATAATAAATCTTGGGTAAGCACTGCATTCGGGGTGTTTTTTCAAGTGGGAAAGGCCTACTCAGAGCCTCATGAATTTTTTAACAATGAAATAATCTTTAATATAAAAATCTCAGAGCAGAGGTACAGGGGCTCAGAAAATGTATGAAGTGGCAACAGTCAAAGAAGAAATTAAAAAAATAGAAGAAGTAGATGAAAAACTGACACCGCCCTGGTTACCCTTTCCGGCGGCTGCACGAGGCCGGGGAGGGCGGGCGGGGGCGCTCTGCCCCTTCGCGGCAGCAGAGCCATGGCAAGTTGTGTAACCGCTGAGACACGCCTTAACCAGCGTCTGCCCTGGAGTAACTGCAAGAGAGACAGTGGGACTTCAGGGGCACCACGTCGGGGGGTGGGGGGCGGTTAATGGGGAAAGCTGGCTTTGGGTCTGGCATGCCTGGCTTTCTTTATTATTTGCATTAAGACCTAGGGAAGTCACTTCTCCAGGATTCAGTTGTCTTACTTTAATAATGGGGGTGATGAGTGTGGAACGTGATAATGGTGACGGTCTCTGGCCCAGGCAGTAGGAAGTCAACAGGAGCTGGCTCAGGTCTTCCTGAGGCCTCATCCCCTAGAGGAGCCTCCTGTCCTCCGGGAAGTCGCTGGGCCTACGCTGGACCCGCCTTTCCCCGATGGAGCCCACTGTCACTTTCGAGGGGTTTTCAAGATGCTGGGAATAGAGAAAAATTACCCGCCTGCTTTGTCTGAGGGCAACTTGGCTCCGTCTAGACTTGTGGAGGCCACCAATGCCACGAGGCTGCCTCGGTGCCATGCGCACACCACCTCCAGCCCTCCCCACCCGCTGCTCAGGCCATTTGACCCCATCCAGGGGACCCGGCTCTGCCCAGCCCGGGGACCTGCCTTCACGCAGGGAAGATTCTGCATGGACTTCTCCTTGTCAGTAAAACACTTGCTGCTTCTTTTAGTTTCTCTAGGAAAGTGGTTCTCAGAAGTTGGTTGCAAATACACATCAGCCAGAGGACTGGTTAAATGCAAATGATGGGGTCCCCCGCCCCTCCTTTCTCCATCAGTAGGTCTGGAGTGAGGACAAAGGCCTCTGGGTTTTTAATGAGCAGATGGTTTGAGCACCAACCTTTGAGAAATGCTGCTCTAGATATGAGTGACCCAGCCGTCTCTGTTTGTCCAGAACTTCACCTGGTCCCAGGTTAATCAGGACAGATGGTCACCCTACATACATGTAAATTCAGGTTCTTTGGGACTCTTAGGGATCCTCTATCTGGGCTTCGAGCAAGGTCTCTGATTCTCAGTTCCCGCCTGCCTGATTTCCTCAATCACCTATCATCAAGTTATCAGATGTCACACTCAGCCCACTCAGGGGGACACACAGTGGCCAACGGCTGGACCCCCACTGGTCCTCGCTTACTGGGATACAGTGGTGGCATCTCTGTCCTCTCCAGGCCCCCTTGGCTACACATGGTCCCACCGCCAGAGGTGTCCCACCTCCTGTCCCACGACGGGGCATGTTGATGACCACGTGCTGGTCCCCCCCCAGCTCCCCTGTGCCGGGCCACGGGGGAAGGCGGGACGGCACGACCCTTCCTGCAGAGAGCAGGAGCCGAGCGGCCACGAGGGTCCTGCTTTTCCAATGTGAGCTATCGCTGAACCTGTAACGTCTCTTCCCTTCATTTGAGGAGTCACTGCTCTGCGAGCATCTGATCCGTTACTCATTAAAGCAGTTTGAAGTAAAGCACAGTGTGTACTAAAAGGTGCTATATAAAACCAAATTAAATGTATTTCGGTGCAAGTGCACTCAGCCAGTTGTTCCCAAGAAAACCCGATAATTAGGACTAACTCGGTGCGATGGCATAATCCAGCCCGGCAAAGACGCTAATTCACACAGGCATTTACGAAAATGCTTCAATTACATGGAAATATTTTAGGAGTGTGTAAGTTGGCTCGGAAAATCAGTTTGGACTGGAGGTTGGCACCGGCACCTCAGCCTCCGCCCCAGTGCAAACCGCCGTGCAGAGTCTCTTCCTTCCCTGTCCTCCTGCGTCCTCGTCTCTCTGGCTCTCTCACAGAGGCAGTTTTGCTGTTTCTTGTTTCAAGCACAAACATGGGCGTTCCTGGTTTTTGGATTCCTTGAGTTTAAAAACCAGTTTCCTGTGAACCATCTCTGCATCAGCAACCCGGGCGCCAGGACAAACCCCGCAGGCTGGGCGGCTCACACAGCAGACACTTATGTCTCAGGGTTCTGGAGGCTGGATGTGCGGGACTGGGGAGCCAGCGCGCCCGGCTCCGGGGAGGACCCTCTCCCCCGCCTGTAGACGGCCGCCTTCCCGCGGAGTCATCGCACGGTGGGGAGGGCACAGGAACGCGCTCCCTCCCGTCTCTTCCCCTCAGGGCACTGGTCCCATCATGAGAATCCCACCTACAGAGCCTCATCCAGCCCCAGTCACCTCCCCCAGGGCCCCACCTCCTCACACCATTGCACTGGGGGGTGGGGCTTCAACACAGGAATTCTGGGGGGACACAGTCATGTTTTTCAAAGTATTTCCCCCCAGCAGGTTCTAATCTATTCGGGTAAGGAATGGCACATCCAAACGGAATTATCTGCCCTGTAGATTCAGAGACAACCATCCCACACGCCGGGGGCACTGTGTCCTGCGGGCAGCGAGGCGTGGATCGGAGGCTGCCCGAGTGCGCGTTGTCACCGTGAGTCCCCGTGTTTCCTCAGCACCAGGAAGACCATGTCAGCCTGTGAACCAGGTGCTCCCTAACGTGGCCAGGCCAACGCAGCTGCAAGGGCTGGATGCAGCTGGGAGGTGGTCCTTGATAGGGAGCTGAGGTCAAGGTGGACTTGCCTCCCTCCACCCCGGGGGTGTCCCCCTCCCTGTTCAGTACAATTCCCACGTCTGCAGCCATCTCCATTTCAGCGACAGAGGTAGCCCTATTACGGCATCAGCACTTAGGAAATTTATGAAAACTCCCCACAAAGACGGAAGATTTCCTTCATAGAGGTTTTCACTCTAAGCAGCCTTTGAGTATTTTAAGAATTTCCACATTTAGACAAGTGACTTGTCCTGGTTAGTTAGGAAACAAAGAACTCGCTAGGCAGTGTGTTAAAATGGCCTTAAAGTGGCCCACATTTGAAAGTGGCCTCCTGACACTCGGGCTCTGGGGACCCAGGCTCCCTCCATGGGGCCCACAGAGGTGTCCCCAAGCTCCTCCCAGTCAGCCCTACGCGTCCTGCCCAGTTCCCTTCCTGTGTCCTCCTGATGCCTCTGGCTCATAACAGGTGCCCGATTCCCCAGCTACAGCAGCACCCCTGGATTGCCCGTGTCAGCGTGTCCCTAAGCCAGCGGCGGGTCCCTCCAGGGCAGCATTTGCTCTACCGTTTGCATGCTGACCTCAGGGCTGGGCTCTGCAGCTACAGTATGGTTGGCAGGTGGCTCACTGGTGAGAAAAAGGGAAATACCAGTCTAGGCTGCTGGGAGGGTGTGACTGGTCTAGGTGATGGATGCTCCCGTGCGGGGGAGCATGGCAGACGAGGGGACGTGGCCACTCCTTCGTCTGGCAGCTAACTGGACATTACCAGCTGGGCTCGCAGGAGCTTCGGCCAAACCACGTGGATCCAGCCAGTGAGTAGCTGGTTGGCCGGGAGAAGCTTCCAGTACATTCAGTATGAATGGCGTTGGCCTCATGCCGAGGCTGCTGTGTGGGAGCTGAACGTGCCCCAAAAGTGAGGCTGAGCCCAAAGCTGAGGCTCCTTCTAGCCTCGCTCCGCTGGGCCCAGTCCTCCTTCCCTCACGGAGAAAGGGGGCGGTGCAGAAGACGCCCAGACAAGCTCAGTCTTGGTCTCCAGATAAGCAGGAAATGTAAGACCTAAGAGGTGTACAAGCCTGGTCTTGGGAGGCGCCAGACCACAGTGAGAACATCGGAGCTTTAAGACTTGGTTGAAGGATGGCTTCCTGTGATGATCAGAAACGTGAGCCTCTTGGTACCCACGAGGCGCACCTGCGGACGGACAGAAGGTATGCTCTGTGTGGCAGGCATGACGCCAGAGCCAGAGACCGACTTTCTCCCTGAGGACACAAGGATGTGATCCTTCTCTGGACAGGTTTCCAAGAGGCATTTGGGCACCTGGTAAAAGAGAATGTCCTCTGGATGCCCCGGCTTTTCCTTGACGAAGGAAGGTGGGGCGATTCACCAGGAACTCCGTGCCCAGGTCTCAGGCCTGAATCTGGTCTAAATTGAAATGCCTCAGCGAAAAGTTGCTCCAAAGCCTGCCGTGAATTGTTGTAGCTCCAACCCACTCCGTACCTGTGAGCTTAAATCAGACGGACCCACAACCGTATTTACAATAGTTTTGTTTTTCCCTCTTTTTCTTGTATATGTTTAGTAACCACAGTCTCCTCGGTTGGCGTGGCAGATCGCCGGGGGAGGGAGAGGCGTCAAGGAGACTCAGGCTAAGCGGAGGGAGCGCTGGGTCAAAAGGAAGGTGCTGGCACGAGGCTGGCCCATCACCTTGGATAACGGCGAAAGAGAAGTGACGGGGAAGATGCCGGGACCACGGAGGAATCGCACTGGGCTAGATGGGGGTGGGCAGGAGCGGCCGCGATGGCACAGATAGATGGTCACATCCGTCACTCTGGGTTCTCAGGTGAAATGCAAGCACACCGACAAGCAGACCCGGTGACGCGATCCGGCAACACCCAGGCGGGGGCGCCGTGTTCAGGCTGGCGCAGCACGGCGTCCCCGGGCGGGGAGGAGAGAGCAGCTCGCAGGGAGGATGCTTGCAGTGCCCCTTGATGACTTGCTATTTTCGCAAAGGTCATGTCTTTAATCCTTTGGATTCCAGGCTGTGAGATGGCCCTTGAATATTTAGGTGCTGGTTTTCCATTGTTAGCTCATGGCACATTTTTTCAGAAAACAGGCAAAAAACGGACAACTCAATCAGGCCTCTTTTTTTTTTTTTGGTGGGGGGTAGTTCTGTGGATAAGCTGGATACAGGGAGACATTGAGTCCCTTGGTGGATAGAAACCTGGGGGATCATCTTTTCTGTCTGATGGCCTCTGCTCCTTTGGTAACCACATAACAGATTTCATTTCCCTCGTGAAGCGCGAGCTACACTCCTGCTGGCCCAACTGAGCAGCAGAGGTGGGGAGACGGGCGAAAGGGGCCACATTTATACTCCAGAGCTACAAAAATGAAGCGTCACCTCCCGGTGTCTCGGAGCAGAGGCGGCCAGAGGCAAGGCTCACTGGAGACCTCTGTCTCATGCACGCAAATGCACGATCTTCATCCAAGAGAAACCCCTGAAGACCAAGAGGGGCCCGAAGGAGCACAAGGTCGCAGGCGCTCACGGACACCCAACCTCCTTCCCACAGACGATGAGAAAATTCAAATTTTTGTACTAGCCGTAGGTTGTCAACATTCTGGAGATGAGCGCAAAAGGGAAATAATCCGCTACCATGAGCAGGTGACAGAAAGCCACCTTTCAGGTCTCCCAGCAACACAAAATGGGAAACAACGACGTGGCCAGCGTTGGGCAGAAAGGCTCCTGCCATGACCGCCTGCAGCATTTGCCCGGGAGGCGCGGGATCCCCGCGGGCTCCGCTTCCCGGGTCCTGTCTTCGCCCGAAGAGCAAGTTGAGCTTACGGAAGATTGATCAATTTCAGTTAACGTTAAAAATTAGTTCAAGATCATTTTGGAGAAAAATAGTCCTTTCCTGCTCTTTCCTAGTAATGACCTGACAGACAATCTTTCTCTCCTGCTTCTCCTCCTTGGCTCTGCGAGAAACTCCCCTGATGGGTTAGATTTAGCATTGTCACCCCTGAAATTAAATGCTGGTGTTTAAAACTTCATTTTTCTAAGAAGAACTTGACATTAATAATTTTTATACCTTTGATTAAATAACTAAAAATACATTCTTATTGGGTTAATAATTACTCTAGATATGTTCAGATTTTTGACCATTTCACTGCATTATTATGGCACAGAAGCAAAATTTCACTCATATATTTGACTTAAATGGCAGTCTTTGGGGATTTGAATCAGAAATTATAAGTTCTACTGCAATTTACATGTTAAGTTCTGTAACCCCGTGACAGTTCAACCATTTGTTAAAAAAAACAGTAGGTGGCCTGTGGTCTGATTTTCAATGAATAATTTTATTTTACATCCTGCACAAGGTCCAGCTGAATGTTTCATTACATTAAAATTTCACCGAGTGACATAAACCTTGTAATTAAAAAAGCGTTACCATTTTATAGAGTGCCCAGATAATTTTTGCAAACATTGATATATTCCTTCAAGATGTGGCTGGGCTGGGACAGCAGAAATTTTGTCACATCACCTCTTTAGATATTATTTTCATTTAAATGATCTAAGCTGTGGTTTTTTCTTTCCTTTCCCAATGCGGGATCTTAAGGAATTCCATGGAAATGAGGAATTATGTGATTACTTAGCACCTGACGTTTGGAACATACTCCAAAATCATTTAAACATGGTTTTAGGTTTCCGTATTGTGATTCATTTCTTTTGGACTTTTAAAATTGTTTGTAGATGGCTCACAATTTGTTTCTGTTGCCTGTTCATCTCACATATGTTTAATTAGCAGTGTTTCTCCGGTGTGCCTTAATAAAGGGTGGGAAACAGCATTATCAGAGCAGTTACCTGTCTCCTGCAAGAAGTCCCAGAATTACCCATGCCAGCTGAAATCCCAAAATACCCATCTTGCCCACGGGCACCCGTGGGGTCTGCAATGTACTGACATTATTCTTAGACACACTGCCGGGGACTTCTAGGAATGGTGTCCCAGCAACGACCAATCGGTATCCACCTGTGACCCAGTGCCACCATCTACATTTGGGCGGGGACTCCTACTTCTGGGAAACATTGAAAAAAATACACCACCTTCTGTGTTCAAAGCAGAGGGGCTATGAAGGAGCCAGCCGACAATGCCACCTGGCCATCCGCACGTGCAGAGGGCTCCTGGGAGCGAGTGAGAGCACAGGGCAGGCTCTGCAGTACTGCCTGTCAGAGCAGCGGTCCTTCTTTGTGGTCTGGGAAAAGCCTTCGAGTCCCCCACCTTTGGGACCAGACAGAGGGGTCCTTCCTGCTGGGAAGAGATCTAGACCTTTTGTGTCCTCGCAGCAGTCTTCAGATGTCGCTGGCTTTCTCGCTTTTTATTTGTGTATCAGTGTGTGTGTGTGCGTGTGCGTGCAGTGAGAAGGATTTTTTCTTTCCTTAACACAATCTGAATTGTTAGTACATGTGGCCTGGGGCTTTTAAAAGGAAGAAGAAATAGGTGTATACATTTGGATCCGTAGATAAAAACTCAGAAAAGGCGGTGGCATCCGCTCTGCGCCATTGTGCTGCTCTGAGCAGGCTCCCCATCAGCGGGGCCTGGCCGAACCCTCAGTGAGTCAGCCGTACTGTGCCTGCCGGTGCCTCAGTGTCTCTGCCCTGTGCTGCCCCTGACGGCCCCTGAAGTGCCACTGGCTGGGCTGTGAGTTCTAAGGGAAGTAGGAACAAATTAGAAAAGTCATGGATCCCATCCCAGTAGGAATAGAATGAGCTACGTTATTCAATCACCACTAGACGCAGGTCCACGGGAAACAGATGAGAGCTACCCTGGGTGGGGTCCGCGATGGTCTCTTTCCCCAAAAGCGGTATCTACCAAGTGAGCAGAAAACGAAAGGGTGAAAAGCTCAGACCTGGCGCCTCCCTTCCTGGCTGCAGACACACTCCTTGAAGATTTCCCTTCTGTTTCCCTGAGATGTTTGGCGATGAATCCACCAACTCTTTTTGAAAGCTGTTTTTCTGATTGGGTCCTTCCCGTCGGGGGAGAGGGAGCACTGACTGAATATACAGGGACGGTTCCAGTTCTTCGAAATGCAAGTCTCGAGAACGTGGGCCTGGTGGAAATATCTCGGAAATAAAAGTTTTTTTTTTTCAAGTGGGAAGAATGAATGAAGGGAAACCTTTGTAAATGAGCTGAATCTAAAGTATCAGGGTCAAGTGTAAGGCAAAGCCCCCCAAAGCAGCGGGTCGTGGGCACAGCACGATTCAGCCCACGACGATGGTTACCGACGGTCGGACGAGAAAGTCGTAGGAAGAAGCGTTGCAGACATTTCCTCCTATTGAGTTAAAACCCAGTGTGAATTATGATTTCACAGGAAATGCCCTGAATAGACAGCGGCACCAGAACACCGCATTCTGCAGCAAACTTGTGCTGTTGTAACTAGTAACTTTTCACAACTGAGACGGGTAAACAGTCTTACGGACGTCGTGCAAACTTGTCACTTCCATGTGGAAGCATTTTCTGATGTATTTCTTTTTCTAGATTTTTCCCAACTGGAGGTCTTCTCCATTTGAAAACTGTTTTCCTTCCACCCTTCCTTTTTCCCCTCTCCTTGTCTTTTAGGTGGATTCAGTCCTCTCTAGGGAAAAACTACAGACCTGGGTTCCAGGAAGGGATGTGAGGGGTGAGTGCTGTCACATGAATACACACCCAACCTGCACCCATTTTCAAGAAAGCGCCACCCACGCCTTGGTTTGTCTGTGTTTGCAGCGGGGACTGGTTCTGTCCCTCAAGGAGTCTTTGCAGAAAAAAAAGCCTGACTCTTTGGACAAGACCCAGATCTGGTCCAGTTTTTCTGAACATCATCAAGACAACGAGGCCCGTCTTCTACAGACACGCTAATACAAGGGCAGTCCTCACGAGACTCTGAGCCCGTTTTTTGCCACAGTCTTTTGGCTACTTTGTGGGCCCAGGTGACTGTAGGCTTTTTTACCTAGTGTCGTCCTTGTCCTAATGAGTAACAGTTCCTGCCCAGAGACAGGAGATACCTGTGAAAGATGACAAAAACCTTAATTTTACCATTTACCAGTTGGAAATTATTCTTGATAAGTCATTTGGTGATTTAACAGAGGATCTGGCCAATAGGAAACGATCAATGACAATGGCCCTTTGGAATCCTGTACTTACATTGAAGGGAGACTCCACTTAGGACTAGAGTGTTTCTGGTGAGAATTTTCCTTTAGCCCTGAAAAATTTACTCTCCTCCATGTTTTTCTATCCCCTCCTCCAGCACTTTTGCCTTTTCATAAAATGAAACAAAGCTAAGAGCCAGTGCACATCAGTGAACCATCCTCACAGACGCGTACTAGTCGTATATTACATTCGAGAAAATTTTCCCCACATGTGTGCATCTTGTCTGATCTGTTTTCCTAGCACAGGGTATTCAGAATATCCAGCTCTGGTGGTTCAAAGTCCCGAATAAATAACACATGAGTGTCATACGCACCTGGGAGTCTCCACCTTCGTCACTTTGCCAAGTGATGGCAGCTTCGCTGCTTCCACAGAAAGGCAAGCACACGATCAAAAGTGGGAAGCAAATTAATTTAAAAATATAAAGGGATAAATCAGGAGTTCGAGATGTGCAGATATTAACTACTATGTATAAAACAGATAAACAACATGTTTCTACTGTGTAGCACGGGAAACTATAGGCAATATCTTGTAGTAACCTGTAATGAAAAAGAATATGAAAAGGAATGTATGCATGTGCATGTACGACTGAAACATGATGCTGGACACCAGAAACTGACACAACAGTGTAAACTGATTACACTTTAGTTAAAAAAATATATATATAAATATATATATATATATAGGCAACTTTACTGGACTATATATTCTCTCTGTTTCATCTGTATTTACATAGAACATGAGCAGAAACCTGAAGGCTTGTGCAGGTCATGTTAAAGGGTGGCTTAGAGGGAAAAATGACCCTTGAAAACTGTAAGTGGTGAGAACCCCTGATAATCCCAGCTTGCACGGCTGCCCCTGTGTTCCGGAGACATTTCTGTTCAATCTGGCTGTATGATTTCTTATAAACATGCTTCTGTAGTTTCACTGTGTATCTTTTCCAGGAAAGAAAGAAAGGGGGGAAAAAATCTCTAGAGCAGAAGAGGTTTCTCCTGTGGTGTTTTGAAACAGTTTTGGTTCTGTAGTTTCTCCACGACTCTCTCCCCCTCCTCACCCCCCTACTCGATTTTCCCCGAGGCTAACAATTTTATATCCAAAGTAAATCTGGCTAAAATTAAGAAACGGAGCATACAGCTGCCCTTACTCGTGGCCCACAGATGTTACCAAAATCTGATTAAAAAGCCCTTAATCTCCTGCTGCACCTTTTCATTAGTGTAATAATCATTTTTGCCCAATATCCAGCAGAAGGGGAAAGGCAGAGGAAGATGAGGAAGGTTTTGCTCGTCAGGACCCGTGCAGAAGCGTGTGGATCCTAGCAGGGAAAATGAGGAGTTGAGGTAATCCATGTGCTGAAATATTTTTGCTTCTTTTTCTAGAAAATGTGCAATTTGGTCAGGCAGAAAAAATTGAACAGAGCCTTCCAAGCAATAAATCACTGGATTGCTGGTGACATTCATACAATGCGGATATAGTGTTAACTGTATGAGTCAGACGGCCCCTCCTGCACCCAGCCTGTCCCTAGGAGGTGACCTTGTGACGGTGCCGTAATCCATCATCTTGGCGTGGGACACACTGTTTTTGTTTAATATTACACTATTGGAATATATAGTAAACAAAGTGTAAAGGAAATTTGGAGGGCGAGCACTGTGTAAGGGATGCTGGAATGTGTCTGGGGCGTGCAGAGCGTCAGCCTGCATCCCCTTCCCGGCCTGTGAACGTGGGGTTTCCTGACTCCACTGACGGACACCCCGGCGCATCTGTGTCTCCGGGCTGGTGTCCCTGGAGTGGAGCGCTGAGCACACAGACTGTCGTTACAATTTTAAGGGAAATAAAACCAGAGCTTTGTAGAGACTGGAGACACAATTCACAGCCCTCCTCTGGAAGAAATTTCTGGGGCTTATTGCTTCAACTCCTTTTTTTGTTTTGTTTTTGTTTTTTACACTTCCCTGCAGTATTTTTCTGACCAAAACCCTTGGAAAGAAGGGGATTTGCTATCGGAAACACAAATTCAGGCATACATCTTGACAAGTCCACACCACTCCCCCCCTCGGAATATTCTGGAAAGGAAATGAACCAGGAACTGTGTTTGGTGTTTGCGTGTTAATACAGGCCAGCTCCTCCAGGCCTCCTGCACTCTGTTTGGAGACTCTATTGTCTTTAAAGTGAGTTACACACACATAAAGCAGGGACACAAAAGTAGGACACGGGGCCTTATTGACCGGCAGGGTTGTTATTTTCAGCGTGGGCCACGCCGGGGCCAGGCTGGTCCACGCCACTCTGCTGCTGCTGAGACCGCGTGTTATTGAGGAGATTTTCAGAGAGAAAGAGGTTTAAATAAATTACTCATGAAAAGTAAAAGGATCCTCTTTGTTCCTCAGCTGCTCAAGCATTTCCTCCAGGTGTCCGCCCTTTTGGACAGGATGCTGCAAAATGTATTTTGATTCTATTTGTTAAGAACACAGCGACACACCTTCCTTTAAAAAGCCACGGGATCGGATTTGTTCAGGATGTAACATCAGCAGTGGGGGATTTGGAGCCTAAGTTGAGAATTGGACTCTCAGCACACATAAGTGGGGAACTTTTCACGGTCCAGTGAAGTGGCACGTTTTAGTTCACATCACAGCCAAACGTTTTCTCCCCCACATATTGGAGTTTTCCCTGTTTTTCATGGAAAATCAGCAAGTCAGAAACAGTCAGTTGATTTTGACAATGTGAGTTCTGGGGCCTCTAAATGAGCGTGATGATCATACAATTCAAAGGAAAACAATGGCAGAGGATTTAAAATCAATGTCGTGAAGTGTATTCAGAAAGATCGACAGCCACACATCTCCCACGTGGGCCCGGAGCTCATTTCAGCCGCTGGAAATGAGGTTCCTAGATGTCACATCCAAGTTCCTCTCAGAGCCCTCTGTGAGCAGCATGGCTCTTGTGGGGGCGGGCTCAGCAAAGCCCCTTCTCACACAAGACTCGGGCGGGTGAGAGGGAAGATTCGTGGGGGATGCTGGGTCTAATGGGAGCTGCGAGATGGTTGGACCATGCTAAGAAAAGTCTGGAAAGAAGGGGAAATCAGAGGCCACACACATCCATGTAAAAGACCCTGTCCACTGCATGAGATTGACTTGGCCAGGTCAGTGTGGGTTCTACATTGACTTCACCAAGTCGAGATGGTTTGGTCAGCTTTTGACAGCTAAGATGTGTGTATATGTGTGTGTGCGTGCGTGTGTATAAAGCTTTTATTCTTTCAGAAGGGAACCAGACTTCAATTTTATATAAATCTGTTTATAGCAACAGATTTGCCAGTGGGAGGCAGGGAGGGATGGGGGAACATGGCAACAGGGATAAATGATGCCCTGTCTGGGGCCAAATTTCCTCTGGGAAGCAGGACGGAGACTGGGGGACAGAGGAAAATATAAGGGGCAAGAACATGCAGACGCACAAGCACACACTTACATCGCACACCCACCATGCACGCACACATACCATGCACGCACACCCACCGTGCACACCCACCATGCACACACCCACCGTGCACACACACCCATCATGTACACCCACCATGCACACACACCATGCACACTGACACCCACCATGCACACACACCCACTGTGCACACCCATCCACCATGCACACACCCACCATGCACACACACTCACACACCATGCACAGCTTGCATACTACATACCATGTACACACACGCACCACACACACACACACACCATGCACATACACGCACACAGAGACACCAGTGGCCCTACACTACATTGGGTGGAGTTCCTCCAGCACCGTCTTTGGCACCATCAGCAGGTGGCCCCAGGTGCAGGAGGAGCTGGTGTCTGCCTCTGCAGGGCCAGGAGAAGGCACTTGAGACACAAACAGCCCCTGCTTTCCTTTCCTTTTGAGAAAATCCAGGAGCCCCAGTAACAGTGCTCTGTCTGGCTTTGTTAATTCAAAACATTAAAAAAAAAATCTGTGGTCAGTAAACAGGTGATCTTCCAAACCATCTTGGAGGAAAGAAGCCATGGCCCAGGAAATGTTGTAAACTTTTAAGTAGTAAAACCTGTGGACAAGCTCCCTCACTTGGAATCAGCAGTATTTCCCATCTTTTCCTTGTTGCAATCCGTGTTGTTGTGTGCTCTGTACTCGCAGCGGGAGATTTTATCACCTCTCTCTGACTAATCGACTCCTTTATGAGCTGTATGGTTATTTTAAATATGTTATCCTTCCTGCCCTTAGCGCTTTTTTCTTGTTGCTAATCCTTCCCGGGGCAGAAGCTAGGTATCCTGCCTCAATAGACAATTCTATTCTTGAAAAAATGCTGCTGGTCCCCCCAGCAGGGGCGAATGGAGAGCAAGTGGTCTTAAAATGCAGCAAGAAATCTACAGACAACTGAATCCAATTTGCATTGCTTTAGCTGTGCTAAAATTCTAGTCTCCAAAGGATAAATGCCAAAAAAAAAAGGTCTGTCTTTGTGTGTTTAATTATCTGACTTTTAACTAGCAAAGTTATAATTGCTACAATGAGCATTTAAAATATTTTGAACAAAAGCAGCGAGCATTTAAAATATTCCTGATAAGAAAACTATTTGAGCAAATAAAAAAAATGAAAAAATAAGACTATGGAAATTCATTTTCTGGCATGGTTAAAATGAGAGGTGACATAAATTATTAGCATCTTGTGATTCTGTTTAATCCACCAACGAATCCACCAGAAGCCCCATACTTAATATAAATATGTCTGTGTAGTTTTTTAGAAACAGAAAGTTAAAATCTGAGACAGAATATTGTCTCCTCTCATTAAATGATCTGCATTTAAATTATAGTTAAAACTGTACAATATACATGTGAAGAGTTAATGTTATATTTAAAAAGGAAGAACCAAAATATAAGATTCATTGTTTAGCCTGGAAATTCCTCACGAACAATAAAAATGGAGTGTCTATAAAAAATGTATTGTTTTCAACCTTAAGGGGAGAAACGAAGGTTATCCTTCAAATTTGCTTTGCTTTAAAAGTGTGGAAGGACCGGGCACCTGTACAACGTGGCTCCAGAAGCAATTTGTTGATTTAAAATAATAGTTATGTGCACTTTAGAATCTTACCTCCAAAGACCTTGGACATGAAATATTCCAAACAAAACATCAAGAAGAGACAGATGACTCAAAGAAAGCAATTTGTGAATTTGTTTCCAGGTTCTTCTTCTTCTCTCTTTTCTTTTTTTTGGAGAGGGTGCATTCTAAATATCTCTCATAAATGTTTGTTCAAGGAACACAATTCAGACTCTGGTCAGTTCTGTTTCAAAGGATATGCATAAATTAAGGACTTTGCACAATAAGGAAATACTTGTTTGTCTCAGGCAAAGAAATCTGGGCAAAATATTTGGAGGTTCTCATCTTTTGTTTCATCAATGCTACTGTCAAGCCTGCTATAATATAACTTTAGAAAGAAAGAGGCCTGCAGAATTATTTGTTTTGTAGTAAGAAATACATTGATAAGCTTTATCGAGGATCCCCGTTTTCCATGGTTTTTCTAAATGTCAAGGATACCCCTTTTGCATTAAATAAAAAGGAGGGGAGAGAGAGAGTTGCCTGCTGACAGGTTACCTGGAATTCAACGTACAAAGACCATCGGAGCCGTTCTGGCTCCTTCGTGGAATCCTATTTCGTACCTATCGCAAAGCATCAAATCTTTGGGGAGTGTTCATTTTCGCTCCAGTAGCATCCCGGGGTCCCACCTCCTGGAACAGCCATGGGTGTCAGGTAGAGTCTGGACTAGACAGGATTAAGCTGTCACCCCCCCCTGCTGCGTGTTAATTTATTGCTTCAGACATTTCCATATCGGATTCATTTTCACCCCCTCCGCTGCGGCTGCACAAAGTTCCCAGGCTCCGCCAGCCCAAGCGGCCCTGGGGTGCGCGTACCTGGCGCCGCGAAATGGCTTTCTTCACAGCACACAGCTCAGGTGCGGCCCTCCGAGGGCACCGCTGTGCTCGCCCCGAGCGGGGACCGGGACGCGGCTCCCGGCGCCCACAGACCCAGGCAAGACGCTTCGGTGTGACACCAGAGCCAAAATCGGGGGCTTCTGAGTAAACAAGAAAGGAAATTGTGATGCTGCCCGAGATCCCAGTGCTAGACGTCCTTAGGAAATGGTGTTATTTCCTCAAGAAAATACAGGGTCACAGCTGCTTGGAATTTACATCAAAAATACCTTCTCCCTAGTTTTGTTTTGCAGTTATGTAGAACCTGCTGGAAAGGTGTTTGTTTCTGCTGGTAATGGAACGCTCCGCGTTTCTGCCTCTCTCCAGCTTTGCCCCGGGCTCCGTTGGCTGTGTGGCTGGAGTCAGACATCCCAGGAGTCCATCCCAGGCTTGGGGGGGGGGGCTGTGCGGGGGTTGTTCTGTTTCTCTCAAAAATTCTCTGAGCTGATTTTTTAAAAACAGCCTTAATTTGGACAGCTAAAATGGGACACGCAAAGGAGATATCTGCAAACGAGAGAGGCGCTGGCGCCCAAGTCACAACCGGGGAAGCATCAGAAAGCCATTTGTGTCTTCATGGGGATAATGGACACTTCCTGTCTGTCAGCCTGCCTTTGCACACATCTCCCAGGGAAAAAAAAAGCCAGTTTCTGATAAAAGCAGCGGGGGAGGTTCCTGGGCTTGGGGAGAGGCCCCTGCCTCCGCCTCTGGAAAGGGAGGACTAACGGCTTCTGAGAATTACTGCAGAGGCGAATTTTTTTTGTCAGTACACCTCTCCTTATAGACGGATGCTTACAACTCACCTGGGAGAGCTAGGTTTAAAATCTAGCTTGGTTTTATATCGAAGGCTCCGATTTAAAAAGCTGACGGATAACTGGGGCAAATTTTTCCTCGTTTTCCTGCAGTGAACAAACCCCTCTCCTTCCAGGTTCAGTGATGAATGCACGGCCGGGGAGGGTCCGTGGGTCTTCCTCTTGGGTGACTGGTTTTAAAAATCAGGCCACGACTTTTATTAGCACCCACGTCTGCCTTACTATTTAGGAAATAATTGTCGAGTCACAGGTCAGGAACACAGACCAAGTGCTGTCTAACACGACAGGGAAAAGAAAAAGATCTCAGAGCCCCTGTTTTTGGTTGCTGCTGTTAGAATTCCAACGCTCCTGGGATGGTACCGAATGGCAGGGCGGCACTGACGTCCAGGGCACTGTGCACAGTAGGACGTGTATGCATGTGACATGCACGTACCTGGCGTCTGGGATAAATTAGGACTTATATAAAGCGAGCTTTTAAAAAGTGACCAATTATTAAAGAATGAAATGCAATTAATCTAGAGACCCGTGTCCTCCTTCCAATGAGCCGTGTACTCGTCCAGGCCACGGTGTGTACACAAGTCCTCCATTCCACTTTATTGAATTTCTACCAAGACGGCAGACAAAAGTGATTTTTAACACTTAGCAATAGGATTTATGATTTCTGTGTCATCCACCCTGTTTCTGACATTAGGAAATATTCAACACGAGGGAATCATTCAATGACTTTTTTTTTAACTGCACTATAAAACATTTTAGTCTCCTCTCTCTCTGAAATCCATAAATGGCTCATTTAATCTCACAGTCATACAACTGGAATCCGTGAGTTTCATCTGCTAATTATTTGGCCCCGTTTTGATGGTTTAAATCATTATGCGGTACCGTGTGACCAGGACCGAGGCCTTCATCGGGGAGAGAAACTCTGGACCGTGGCCCTGGGCTTGTCCTGGTTTCTTCAGTAAAAACATGAAATCCTTACCTTGGGAGCCGCAGTTTGGTTGAGGGCGCATTTTGTGAATGCCTTGCCTGCATCTGAAAGAATCTGGAAGGCTGGTGTCCACAAAGACGGCCCTGTGCGTGCGAGGCCCAGAGTACACCGGCTGTCCACAGAATCTGGGCACTAACTGTAAGGTATTTCTGAAATTTAAAAAGTGGCAACTTATAGTTAAAGAGTTTTAAAAAATATTTAAAACCAGTTTTGCTTTTTTTTTCCTTTTCCTGTTGAAGAACTCTAAATAATCACCTCTTTTTCATTTTACCGCTGGGATGAAGGAGTCAGACCAGCTCCCCATCCCCGCTGGCTTTCAGCCCCAGAGCACTCGCCTTTCAGGGTGTGATAACCAGCTCCATTTTAGCATTTGTTAAAAAGAAAAAAGATGGCTGTGCTTATTTTTGGCCTTTTTGAAGGCAAATGGATGGAAGGACCTGGGAGGGGAGGGGAAGAGCTGGGTGTTTGTGCGTGTGGAAATCCATCTTCCTCTCTCTCTCCCCTGACTCTCCGGCTAATTAACAGCACGCCTGTTAGCGGCTATATTTTATCTGCGACTTAGGGACTTGCTGCGGTTTTCCGGGGGGTTGTTGCTGATTGAGCCGAACGTCTGGTTACAGGGAAACGGCCGGGCACCGCGGGGCCAGCCCGCCGCGCCGCGTGTGTCGACTGAGCGTTGACTCTGGATGTCCCATTTCATATATCATTCCCAACTTGCAGCGCTGCTTCCCCAAGTCAGATGGCCCTCTCCTCCACTCCTGCGGCCACAGATCATTTTGTAATCCGACTCCCCGAGCCGCGCTAGGACGCGGTTACAGCAACAGAAGTCACAGCGGTGGCGGCGTTGCGGGGACGAGCCAGCCCGGGCTTCGGAGCGTGGCCGCAGCGCCCCACCTGGCCCCAGCGCGGCCGCCACGGGCCGCCCAGACGGCAGGGTCTTTTTAATTTTTCATTTCAGCACGACTGGGGTGGGAGGAGGGGAGGGGTGGGCTCCGCAGGGCACCAGCGTCTCACCTTCCAGGGCGGGAGCTCAGCTTACAAGGAAGCTGTGTGCCTGTTTGGGTCTCAATCCCAGAAACACAGGTCAAGGGGTGAAAAGGCAAGTCGGGGGCCGTGACCACCTGACAGACCCCTGCACGGTCCCTGCCGCTGTCGCTAACAAGGCCTCGGCAAGTCGTCAGCACCCCGGCACTGGGGCTGGGAGAAAGGTGGCACCCGGGTCCCGGGATGGCATTTGTCCTGGACCTTGGACGGCAGCCGCCGTCTGCCCCCTTGGAGGCTGCAGACCAGTTACCTGGGTGGGCTCACAGCTTAGCGGCCAGACATCTGCTCTGTGCGGGCTCCGGGAGGCTCTGGGCAACATTCATTTCTCCGTGTCTGTATTTATTGTTAATATTTTGAACATAACCTTTCTAAAGAAGTATTGAGAGAAGGACGTAGCAGGGCAGAGTGAGCCTTACTTCCCTCCTCCTGCCCGCTGTCTGATAGCTGTTCACACAAACACCTGCGGCTCACAGTCTCGCTCCTTCACGCACACGGGGCATCCCAGGTGTTGCTTAAACATAACGTGTCCTGTCACCCAAGTGACCCAAATACAAGAGATGTGCGTATAAAGGTACCAATTTCCATGCAAAGAAAAAGGAGAATGAAGAAAAATAGATTAATATTTGAAGCTGACCTTTCCTCCCACCTGTGCTGTTAACCGGTCATAGGGCCTGGCCTGGGGTGACCTTGGTGGGCCCAGCTCTGACATTCTCTGACTTGGGGGGCTGACCACCGCCCTCCCCCCCGCTTTCTTCCCTGGTGTCATCTGAAGTGTGAGACAACAAAGACAAAGGACTGACACCACTAGCCTCGCTCTGTGTTTCCCCAGTGTTATGATGACAAAGGCCATGTGCCCGTTTGTTCTGCAGGACATCAGAGGGGCCTGCCTTGGGTGAGCTGTCTGATAGCGCAGCTGGTTCCACAGTCCATGCCGTTAGGCACTGCAGGAACCTTGTCCCACCCTGTCTGTGAAGTGTGCCACCAGGGGGGAAGGAAAGCGACTCCTGGGGAAATCCTTTGATCCTAAACACGACCCTGTGCTTGCCCGGCGAGCGCCCCTCCCGCTGCCTCGTGATGCTTCGTGAACAGGACAGGAGTGGTGCGCGCCTTTTCTCGCTCAGGAGAAACCGGGGCCCAGAGAGGTGGGGTGTGTCCCTCCAGCGAAGCCGAGGTCCCCGGTCACCCAGCGGGTTCACCGAGCCAGAGCCAGCCTCCTGGGCCGGCACGCGCCTCCCCCCACGCCCCAAACCTCACGTGAGCTCCAGACAGAGGGCGCACCCCCTGACGCTGCCCGCTCAAACCGGGGCTCCGGGCCTCGCTCTCGGCCTGCTTCCACAAACAGGAAGTTGTGAGGGTGCATGCCGTAGCTTTTTCTTTCTTCTTTATTCTTGCTGTTACTGTACACTGTCCTTATTTAGATAAGAAAACGTTTATTAGTATGCCGCATTTTCAAAGAAAGTAAATGCAGTTGACCTTGAACTACTGTCAAAACTATCAATGGGAGTAAATACAGAATATTTTAGTAATAGTTTTTTCCTCTTTTTTTAAAAAATTGAGACAATTTTTTGAGTCGTTTTATTTACTTTTTTTTTGAAAGGGGTAGACTCGTTTTAGATTCACGGCAAAATGGAAGGGAAGGTACAGAGATGTCCTGAATACATCCTCCCCCCACATGCACAGCCTCCCCTGCCACCAACATCCCCACCAGGTGGTACCTTTGTTATAATTGTTGGACTCACGTGGACACGTCATCACCCAAAGCCCACGGTTAACATCAGGGTTGACTCTTGGTGTTGTACAGTCTATGGGTTTAGACAAACACATAATTCACCATCATGGCATCATAGGCAGTAATCTAATTGCCCTAAAAATCCCTTTGTCCTCCTCCTTTCATCCCCCTCCCCAACCCATGGCAACCACTGCGCTTCACCACGTCTGTAGTGTTGCCTTTTCCTGGGTGTCATATAGTCAGAATCAAACAGTATGTCGCCTTCTGAAACTGTCTTCTTTCACTTAGTAACATGCATTTAAGTTTACTCCATGACTTTTCATGGTTTGATACCTCATTTCTTTTTTTACTGCCAAATAATACTCCATTAAATGGATGTACCACAGTTTATTTATCCATCCACCTACTGAAGGACATCTTGGTTATTTCCAAGCTTTGGCAGTTATGAATGAAGCTGCTATAAACTTTCATGTGTAAGTTTTTATGTGGCCATAGTTTTTGACATCTTTGGATAAAGACCAAGAAACACAAATTACTTTGGCTTTTGAATCTAGAGTTTTTGGTTAAGGGGAAACTAACTGTGGTTGGTTGGCTGAATAATTGCCCCCAAATATATCTGTGTCCTAATCCTCCGAACCTGTCAGTGTCACCTGACATGCAAAGGGACTCTGCAGATGTGGTTAAGCTAAGGAGGTGAGAGTACTCTGGATTCTCCAGGTGGGCCTGATGCAGTTCAAGGGTCCGTCAAAGAGGGGCAGGAGGATTTGAGTGGGCAGTAGGAGGGGTGACAAGAGAGACAGGAGGCTGGAATGATTCATGGAAGGGGCCGTGAGCCAAGAAATGCAAGCACATCTAGAAGCTGGAGGACACAGGGAAAGGATTCTCCATGAAGCCCCCAGGCATGTAGCCCTCATCTTAGACTTGATTTTAGACTTCTAATCTCAGAACTGGAAAAAAATGAAAACAAACCCCCCAAATACTCTGTTGCTTTAAGCAACTAAGTTCGTGGTGATTTGTTTCAGCAGCAAGAGAAAACTAATACCCTAGCAAAGAATGGGTGTCTCCTGGGAATCGGAGTCCTTCCTTCTCACGGGAACGGCAGCGGTTCTCAACGGACCGCTGTTTAATCTTCCTGTGACTATAGTAAAACTCCTGTGGTGTGCAGGGAGGGTGGGGGGCTGACTCTGATCTCTGCGGAAGGCACAAGCCAATCCAAATCATTCCTGAGGTTCCAAAGAGGAGGCTTTTCAGTCTTGGTGTTTAAAAACTGCGTGCCTTTGAACTCACTGATTGGCTGTTCATTTACTGTTTCTGGCTGGGCTTAAACCCAGGAAAGTCTCTTGAGAAAGGCCAATCACGTGAGATTGTCCAATGAACAATATTTGGATAAATTCTGGGTAAGCAACCAAGTTTTCAGATGCTCTTCCAACCCAAACGTGGGAGCTGTGTGAAATTTACACATCATTCCTTAGTGGTCTGTGGGATCTGCAGAAGTTGTGAAATGGGAACCCGGAGAGGCCTGGAGAGCAGCCCCAGTCATGACCCGGGGGCAGGGGAAATTGCTTAAAACCCCATCGTAAATATATCCTGCCCCTCGGACTTGGAGCCTGGCAGAGAGAACTGCACTCAGCTGCTGGAGCGTGTGCCCGGTGCTGCGTTTTCTGTGCTTTTCGGCCAAGTGCTGTCCTGTTTGAATGCATGAGCCACTGAGATCCAGGTGACCACGGTGGCCCGAATAAAACCCACCCGTATCAGCCCATCACTGGATGGTCACTAAGTTCCCCATTAAATTCTAAGATCTTCTCTGCTGTTAACAATCGACTTCCTGACTTCTAGGCTTCCCACCACTTGCTAAATGAACCTTTTCATGAGGTCTTTTCTGGAAAAACCACCCAAATTGTCTGAGGTTCCCACACTTCTAGTGGAATATTCTTTCTGCTCAACGCCCCTCCCAGCTTTCTGGGGCGAGGCTTCTCTGCCCTGCTGAACGGGGTGAAGCATCGCGAGGCTCCCAGCCTGTTGGTAATAAACACCATTTTTGTACATCTCCTCCTGCTTACATTTTGGGTTTTGCATGCAGCTTGTCTGCACATCATTTAGATTTTTAAAATTTTTGATAAGCCGGTTAGATTGAATAGTAAATAAAACACTGAATACTGCTAAAACTTATTTACAGGACACACCTCATGAAATACAAACACATACACACAAATGTGATTCCAGAATCATAGGTGGGTCTAAATGGCTTCAATTTACCTTTGAAACTGCATCTTTCTGACTCTGCAGAAAATGTATGAAGCACAGCAGCAGAAAAGTCAAAGGAAAATGCACTTAAAGTAAAAACTCAATTCTGATAGACGTAGCTCTGTATCGTACCATTCCAGCTGCTGGAAACAGTTCCAGAACAGCCAGGTCATCCCTGTGCTGTTGAGATTTGCATCAAAAGAACAGGAAGGAGGATTAAACCTCAATTATGATTCTGAAAAGTCCTCGAGATGCTTGCCGTCAGTTTATTGCAACGTAAAAGCCTGCACCGATTGACGCCAAGATATGTAACAGGACCGCTCCGGGCTTCCAATATGTTTTCGAAGTAGCCATTTACAGAGAACTGATCTCAGTTATAATACACCCCAAACTGGTTTTTCGCATTGTGCGTTTTATGAGCAGTTAAAGTGCAGAGTGAATTAAGGAGCCGCGTGGTGGCCCGAGAAGAGACTGTCTACAACTTGGGGACCATCAATGCCACAAAGTCTCAGTAAAGCCTTTTAAAAATAAGCAGTCCACTAAAACACGAGAAAGAAGAATTAAGAAAAATAGTGAATCAGAAGTGTGCAGGAGTCTGCCAGAAATAGACAGAGCTGAGAAGGGAAGGGAGAAAAGCCTTAGTCCGCGGCACGTGCAGAAGACCCTGAGGCAGGAAACAGTGGAACATGTGGGCTCTGCCCCCCAGCGCAGCCTTTGCAGGAGCTGTGCTGACTGGAAGCCCCCTCCCCACCCAGAGCCGGGCACGGGGCGGCATCAGCCAAGGAGCAAGAAGGAGCAGATCGGAGCTGTGAAGGCTCAGGGTCCCGGGAGGTTGCTGAGCCCCACGCCCAGACACAAAAGAGCACAAAGGAAACAGAAGAAAGCATTCAGCAAGGGAATAATGAGAAAATATTTCCCATAGCTGAAGAAATACCTGTGTTTTCAGATTGAAAGACCAAGGGCTGAGTGGAGCCGGTAAAAAAAGATGGAAGCCTCATCACTGTTGAATTTCTGAGCACCAAAGGTAGAGAGACATTGTTAAGGGCTTTCAGAGAAAGGGGGAAAAATCAGAGCTACTTATAAAGAATCAAGAATCACATTGACTTGAGTCTTCTCACCAGCACCACAGGCAGAAGACACTGGGATGATATCCCCAAAGTTCTCAGGGAAAAGGATTTTGTATACCCAGCCCAACTGACAGTCAACATGAGAGGAGAATAAAGGCATTTTGATTCTAAAGAGACCCAGAGAATTTACCTTCTATAAGGTCTGTCTGGGGGAATAATTAGATGATCGGCTCCAAGCAAAGAGCCAGAGGAAACATGCAAGTTTAGTTACTGACTGTAACTGATCCTGTCCTTTTCTGCAGGGTAGGTAGCTTCTTGGAAGTCAGTTTTCTCCAGTATAAAATGGGGGTAATGATAATGTCATTTGCAAGGCTATCATAAGGAGTAGAGAAAATGACTGTAAAGTTGCTAGGTGACTCCTAAGCTGCAGGTGAAGAACAAGTCTTTATGCAATAAATGAATAAACTATTTTTTTCTAGCCCCCCTGGGCTGGCTAAGCTGAAGTTTACTGATGCTCAGGATAGAGTCCAAATCAATTCTTTGAAATGATCATTTCCAAGGAAATCAGAGTTCTGTGAGTGAAACGAAGATGACTTCGTGCTTTCTAATTCTTAATCCTTTCACTAATATGATAAATTGGCAAGCCCCTCCCCCCAGCACCCACAGATTCTGTTCCTTTCTTTGCTTTAATCTCTGTCATATGTATTTGCAGCTTTTTTGTGCAGCAGGATGCTAAATGCACATCTAGGAACAACTGAGCGTAGTAATCACAGGACCATTTTTACTTGGTAATCTCGAATTCCTTTCAAAGCCTTTCACTTATGAACATGCTCTCAGAGAGCACAAGCTAGCAGTGGGGAATTTTGTTCAATAGCACTATATTTTATTATAAAAAATGTTCACTTTCTTTTCTGAACAACTCATTTGAGGTTGACTAACGATGGAGTATATCCAGAGAAAACTGACTGTCTAGTAAGTTTTGTCATCCTAAAAATAATGGACATTTTACATAGGGCTGACTAAAGCGAGCAAGTATGAAATAAAAAAAGGCAGCCTAAAATAAAGTGGATTTTTTTTCTGTGATGCTGGTGCTGGTGGTGATGATGATGAGGCTGATGGAGATTTGGAGAAGTTTCGGCTCAATATTAAAAGAAAAATCCAAAAATGGCACAGCTTCTATGGAAAACAATATGGTGATTCTTCCAGCCATTAAACAGAATTATCATATGACCGAGCAATTTCACTTCTGGGTGTATACCCGGAAGAACTGAAAGAAGGGTCTAGAACAGTATTTGTACACTCATGTTCATAGCAGCTTTAATTGCAATAGCCAGAAGGTGGAAGGAACCCAAGTATCTACTGACAGATGGCTATATAAGCAAAATGTGGTATATACAAGTGATGGAATATTAAATTTCAAAAAAGGAGACGATTCTAACATGTGCCATAACGTTGGTGAGGATTGTGGGCACCGTGTTAAGTGAAATAAGCCAGTCACAAAACAAATGTGTCTGAGTCCACTGACATGAGGTCCCTTGAGTCACCCGACGCATAGAGACAGGAAGGAGACGGTGGCTGCCAGGAGGTGGATGGAGGGTGGGAGTTACTGTTTAGTGGATACGGAGTTCCAGTCTGGGAAGATGAAGGGTTCCGGAAATGGACAGTGGAAAATTCACAACAAGTGAATGTCCTTAGTCACTGAACTGCACACTTAAAATGGTTAAAATGATAAATATGTATGTTACCACAGTTTAAAATAATTGAAAAAAGAGAAAAGCTATTTTTTTCTTCTTTGATCAATGAGTTATTTTGATGTATTTTTTGAATATAAAAGTTTTAGTCCTTTTTTTTGGTTATCAGCTTATAATGTCAATGACTTTTGATCAGCACTTGCATGATTTGTGTGATCATCTGTATGACACCAAGCCTTAA
This sequence comes from Vicugna pacos, assembly GCF_048564905.1. Classification (NCBI taxonomy): domain Eukaryota; kingdom Metazoa; phylum Chordata; class Mammalia; order Artiodactyla; family Camelidae; genus Vicugna; species Vicugna pacos. Next base: position 99,053,847 of record NC_132997.1, on the reverse strand, counting down.
GCTTTGTTGGAACTTGACTTATGGCCTCGTGGACAAGTTTTATAATGTTCTATTTGTGTTTGAGAAGGTCTAATTTTCTATATATGCTAGCAATCCCCAAGCTTACTGACTGTGATATTCGAGTATTCTACATCTTGACTGCTGTTTTGACTACTTAACTTGGAAGTTTGCTGCATTTAAAGAGCTAAACTAAAATCTCTCACTAAGAGGATGGACTTAAGTATTTGTACTAGTAGAGCTATCCATCATTTTTCTTGAGATTTGTGAAGTTCCTTCATGTAGTGCATAGAACTTCAGAATATTTACATCTTCCTGGTACACTGAACATTCATCAGTATACAGTGTATCTCTCATTGTTCTCCCCAGTGTGTTTATATTGGAGTTTATTTCCTAGTTATATTTTTTCATTATTTTATTTTCAACCTTTTCATGTTCTTATGTTTTAAACATGTCTCTTATAACAGTATGAATATCTACACTAAAAATTTACTCTAAATTTTAATTGGGAATTTAAACTGAAAACATATTTTTATTATTGATATACTTGCTTTGTTTACACCATTGTAATTTGCTTTCTATATGTCTCATTTAATATTTCTATTTTCTTCTTTCTTGATGTTAAAAAATTTAGTTTTTATTTTGTGTTCTTATTCCATTTCCTTATCTCCACTGGCTTTGAAGCTAGACACTTTAATTTTTTTATTAGTGTTTACTTTTGAAAATTTATTATGCATATTAAACTAAAAACAATCTAAAGATAATTTCTCAGCTCTTTTCTGGAACAATACACATATCTGACAACAAACTTTAAACACTCCTTTTGGCTTATGTATTATTAATATGAAGTATTTTAATTGTATCCTTGTTTAATCCTATAAATTAGACATTATAATGATTACCAATTCACATAATACTTATTTAGACTTTCCTTCTGTTTGCTCCTCATTCTTTCTAACATCTCACACTTTCCTTCTAGAATATTTTTCTTTCCTGTTTTATTTTTTAATCGGAAAATATGTTTATTTTATCCTCACTCTTGAAAGATTGTTTTGGTGAATATATGATTCTGGTTGACAGGCTTTTTTTCTTTGCTTAACATGTTCCGGATAATAACCCATGGACTGGTGGCTTTCACTGTGTCTTTTGAGAAGTCTGCCGTCAGCCCAACAGCTATCCTTTTGTATGTGATTTGCTTTTATCTCCTCTTGCTTGAAGAACTTCTCTTTGTTTGGCTTTGGTGCTCCTTTGCTGTTGACTCTCCCACATGGCACCTCACTTCCTTGTAAATACGGAACATCTTCAACAGCGAACTCATGTTTAATAGATGTTATTTGATGAAAATCCTGGCAGTCTGACTGAGTATGTTTTTCTCCTTAGAAGACTTTCATTTGACTTTGCTTGGATTGGGAGCCAGGAGTCACCACTGACTAGAACAAGTTTTAGTCTGATTCTAGAGTCTCAGCCTGAATCTGTGAGTGTCAGTGTCAGCTCCTCCATCCTGCCAGGGGACCAAAGTTTAGTCCCGGTAGTGCGGTGCTGACACGGCTCGGGGGCTGCTCTGCCGGCCCACACACATGCATTTCCCATCATCTGCTTTCCACTTCCTGCTCTCACTGCTCTGGTTTCAGCTCACATTGGGGGGGGGGGCGGTGGGCACTGGCTACTTTCTGGGAGCCCAGAAATCCTTTCACAAGTATGTCTGAGGTGGGGCCCAGCTGTTTTGAGTGGAGGGCTCGTCTCTGTGTTGAGTGTCCCTCTTGCCCATGTGGAAGCCTCAGCCAGCCCATGTGTTTGCTCGCTTTTGCTCTAATCTGACATAACTTCACATACTGTGTGTGCAAGGCAGTTTTTGCACAGCCAAGAAGTACGGTCTCTAATTATTTGCTCATAAACTAGGAGAGAAACAAAAGAGTCAATCTCTTTCATATACTTAGAAATTTGGAAGATATTTTCTGCTCTAATGAATTCTTCAAACTCTTGAGACAGAGGCCCCTGCCTTCTGCTTTCCAGGGCTCCTTTGCAGAGGGTTTGGTAAGAACTCAATAAATATTTGCTGTTTGGCTGAATTAAAATACTTCACGTTACCTCCTACTCCAGTTTTCTGATCCAGTCACTTATGTTTGCCAAAGAAAAGCAGAAATTGAACATTTCTAAGTTATGCAGCCTGGGAATTTTAGTATCTATAAGAAAGAAGATCTGAATTTATGACATTAAAGGGAGAAATAGCTTATCAAACTACATGATTTTTTTCCCCACTTTGTTAAATTTGGAAGCAATTCAATTCTACCATAGGAAACTGGCCCCACCTACTCCAGGTGCCCTACTGAATATGAAGGAAGGTATGGGGGATGGACTGAGGTAGCTCCTGCCTCTTGGTATTCACCCTTTGTGGGGTCCCCTACCCTGGGGTGTGAGTGGGATCTGTACATGCTTCTGCCTGAAAGCATACAGTGAAGGAAGTATAAATCTCACACGTGACTCCATTACGTTCAATTGTAACACTGGCCTTGCTGTGTGGCTCTTTCCTTTGCTGGCTTTGAAGAAGGAAATTGCCATATTGTGAGGGTCATATGGAGAGGACCACGTGGCAAGGAGCTGAGAATAGCTTCTGATCAGCCAGCAAGAAACTCAGGTCCTCAGTCCTTCAGCCACAAGGAAATGAATCCATCTAACAACTGTATGAGATCAAAAGTGGCTCCTTCCCCAGTCAAGCCTCCAGATGAGAAACCGACCCTGGCCAGCATCTTGACTGCAGCTCCATAGAGAACCCAGCTAAGCTGCACCCATAGAAACTGTGAATACTGAATGTGTGTTCTGTTCAGCCACTAAGTTTGCGGTAATCCTGTTACACAGTAATAGATAACTAATAACAGGTGAGTGAAGGGCTTTTAGAATCTCCTCTTCTAGATAATCTGCCAATATTTTTCAAAGTGGTGTAGATATTAGAGAACATAGCCCTTTCTATATCTTTTGGCTGTAGAATCGAGATCATAATTACGTGACTAGCAAATTATAGAGGGATTGGGAAAATTGGGAGGCACATTCGGAACGTGAGCTGTGGACGTTGGAAGAACACTGAGTAGTGTACAGTGAGTTCTGCCCTTGGTGCCCACAATCTGCACGTTGTGCAGTGTGGAAAGTGTCGCGTTGAGTGGATTCACATCACTGGGGAAGCACGGTGAAAGGCCGTGCCCTTCAAGCGCTTCTACGGCAGCTAAAACCACAGCTTCTCATGCCCTCGCTCTATTAGTGGGAATGAAACACCTGTCTAAATACTGGAGAGAGAACATCTTCAAAATAAAGATATCTGGAGATACCGCGCACAGAACACCTTTCCACCTGCTTGCTTAAAATGATGTAGTCATTATGGCAATAGATGTTTCTAATAAAGTATGAAAATGGATTGTTTGCTTTGCCGCTTGCATGAACTCTCGTTTCTCTTTTTATGATATTGAAGCTGACATTTGCTTACCCTTTATCAGTGGGATATTTAATCAAGTCCAATCTGCGAGAAGCACGAGGAATTTTTTATTTTATTTAAAACCTGTCCCCCATGTAAAAGGTCTGGAAAGGAGGACAAAGCCCACGGAACACGTGTGACAGTTAGAGTTACAAATGAGAGTCTGGAGGGAGTCTTTGAAGGAAGGGGTGCCACTGGCCTGTGGCCAGCACCTGGGCCTGGTGACGCAAGGCAGTTTTGAGTTTTAAATTGATGCCCGGGATATGTAGGTTAGAAACTGGCAGCAACCTCCGTGAGCAAGCCTGTCTTCATTTCTGTAGTTGAATTGTTGCAAAAGTATGTGTAGACCTTTGGTTTTGAGATGAAATTGGTTCATGCTATTCCACTGCAAACCCTTCAATGTCTCCCCGGGGCAGATAGGATTAAGTTCAATCTTCTGAATATGGCAGTCAAGGTCGTCCATAATCCACACGTCTCTCTCTTCTTTCTCTACCTCCAGTGGCCCCAGTGTGGCACTTGGTGTTCTGGGTCGCCCTTGCCTGAACTCCTTATCCTTGTCAGACATCCACAGTTTTGCACATACTGGTTTCTAGTCCTCAAATATGCTTCCTCTCTCCTCCCACACTTTTATAATTTTACTCCTATTTCAAGATCTGATGCAAATGTCACTGCTTCCTCGAAACGTTCCTTAAAATGAAGTTTGTTCCTCCTCCAGCACCTGTGTGTTTGCACAGTACTTTGCGTCACACAGGTGCTCCTCCTGGATTGATTTTTTTTTTTGCCCGTGTTGGTTTCTTCCCAAGTAAGGGCTATGCCACGTTCATCCCCTAACTCCAGCACATGATATGGTGCTTCTCACAAAGTAGGAGCTTTAAAAATACTTGCTGGATGGACAGATGGCTCAACAGATAGGGGAAGGAATTTGGGACTTTGTTCTCTGGATGAGTCATGTGTCCAGGTGTCCCATGTGAAGCTGTCTTGGGGGAAAGTCCTGTCTGATGGCTTAGTTACCAGGACTTCTTCAGGTTGCTGACTTCATTCACTCAGTTGCATTCTTTCAATCATTCAAGAAGCAGATGTTTTGGTTTTATTAATTTATGCTTCATCATTGCCGGGTCTGAGAAATGGAGGCTGTGAGATAGCAGCTTCTCTCGTGGTGCTGAGTTTGTTTCCATGAAGGGGGTGCCCAGGGCTCTGAGCTGAACTGTGCAGGGTCTCACTCCTGTATAGGGCAGGACCTCCATTTCTGACTCTCTCATGACAAGAGCTGGTTATCGGGAGGTGCGTGGTCTTCAAGCCAGCACAGCTCAAATTACGTGCTTGCTCTGCAGGCAGCATGCCGGGCTCATGGAAGCAAAGCTTCCAAATTGACCTCCACTCTTTTTGAGTAAGCAGTGCAGCCAGCAGCATGCCTGTGCTCACCTGGCCAGCAGAGTCAGAGGCGTTGATTACACAGCAACAGCCCTGCGTGGGCTGCTGGTGTCCCCGAGTTTTCCTTGAGTCAGATTCAGAGCCACCACTGGCCCGAGAGTGGCTGCAGAGGACCCAACATGATGTGTAGGGGATGATGGAAGTGAGAAATCATCCCTTGCCACCAGACTGGGAACCTTCTTGGTGTAGGAAACATAATTACATGACCATTGTAGGAACCTTCGTGAACATGTTTCCTATTTTTTAAAAAAAGGTAAAATTTGAAGGTTTTTATAAGTCACTTTTGTGTAGCTGCTACTAACCAAGTTGCAGAATTTGTATCTAAATGATACCATGGCTGGAGTTCCGAAATGTGCACAGCTTGTTATCTCCAAAACACCACGGTGTTATTTCTGTTAGAAAGCGTACATTTTGGGGGGAAAGGGGGAAGATGTCAGAGGCAGAGTGCATGCTGAGCATGCACCAGGGTCCGGGGTTCAATCCCCAGGACCTGCGTTAAAAAAAAGGAAGTGTACATTTTTCATGAACTTAAATAAAGATTTCACAGATAAGCCAACAAGGCCGACAAACTCACAGGGTGAACACACATCCCCTGGCCCCGACTCTTTGAAATAATTAGGTAATTGCTTCAAATTATACCCAAGCTAACAGTGGTGTCCTCCATCACCTTGATCCCCTGGCCCCCCGGTATGCTTCCTGGAGACTCAGTGGCTCTAGGTCGCCATCCTCTTGCCACTTCCAGTGGAAGAGTCTGAACCTCAGATAGCTGCACATGTTCATATGCTGGTTTTGAGGATGGAGGGTGATCAAATTTGGGAACCAGCTGGGCTTTTTGGCCATTCAGAGCAGTGGTTCTAAAACTTTGTTTTCAGCCAGAGAAGCACTGTCCCAATTAAATCTCAGTCTGGGGAATGAATAGAGGGGGCTGCTTTTGTAGGGGTTGGGCCTGAAGCCTGGAACCCCAGCCTTGGACTACTGGTCTACCCGCCCCCGCCACCTCCCAAGGAAGAACCAGGGGTCCATGAACCTCATCTAAAGACGGAGCCCAGGCCCAGCCCTACCTGCTTCTATTCTATGTTCCCAATGTGAGGGTTTCTCAGCCTTCAGAAAGCATGCTGCTCAGACAAGTACTTGTACATCAAAATGCTGTCGGCCTCTGAAAGTTGTGCCTGTGGCCGTCACGGGGTGCTCTGTCAGCATGGGTGTCCACTCCCCTCCATACAGAGACCTCCTCAGCCACCTTCTTCCCCAAGTCCTGGCTTCAGATTAACTCGTGCATTTCACGCACTGCTCCTCAAATAATGGAAGTTCTGGGCTCTCTGTTGGCTTAATTACCTGCCTCAGAATCCAGTCAATGGTGCTAATTCTCCCCAGAAATGCTGTACCCATCTTGGACCATCCTGCACCAATGCCGCCATCCCTCCATATGGAAGCTGGAGGGGCCAGAGCATCCATTCTCTTCTTTGTCACTGTGTCACATGGTGGCCATTAATCCTCCCTGCTATTTCATGCAAACATTTGTAAACCCACATCCCTCCCATCTTGTGCTTGTATAATTGATTTTTTAAAACCTAAATACAGAGCTTTCTGTGCATCCCTGTTGAATTTTATTTGGTTTCATGTCACTCAACCTGGCTTACTCTTTCTGAGCCGTAATCGAGCATGATAGCAAAAGTTGCCTCCCCGGGCTGTTTGGCGTACAAATTTGATATCTCAAGTGTCTGGGAAATGCTGCTCTAGGTCAGGTCGAGTGCAAGGCTTCGCAGGCAGCAGAGCATCAGGGCTCTCTCTTAGGCAGATATTAACTCATTGATCAGCCCTGCTCAGCCAGTCGTGAACCCACTTTACTGTGCTGGGCACTGGCTCAGGTTCTCCATCTTGTTCATGCAAATATACAGCCATTGGGTCCCATTCGGATCTTTAATTCAACATCATGGGATAAGAGGAGTGTGGAGTGTGGACAGTAATTCCAATTTTGTTAATGAGGACACAGAAGACCTTGGCTTTGGACTCAGAATTCTATCTGTTTGAATTTGGGTAAAGGGGTTATTTATCTTCTCTGACTTTGTCTCCTCATCTGTAAAATGGTGATAATAATTGCCTCCTGTTTTCTCTATTCTTGGCCATCTAAGATCACCTCCCTCCATCAGCATGCCGGGAAGAACACGAAGGCCCACTTTAATCCAAAGGCTGTGTCTCAAGGATGCTCCTGGGGCTTCTCCTTGCCCACCTGACTTGGGATGCTCTGGTCCTGTGTCTCTGCTATCGGGTACCCTAGCTTGGGCCTCTGTTCCTCTTCTGGTTTGCTAATCCATCTTGGGTGCTTATCTCTGGTTTAGGGTCATCCTTACACTCTCAGTTTCACCACTTTTGGATGCAAGGTCCAGGCTGTCACCTGACTGTTCAGCAGAAACTCTGCAGACTGGAAGTGAGCGGCGTGATGTATTCAAAGTGAGGAAAGCAAAAACCTACCGCCAGCAATGCTCTCCCTGGCACGGTTAGCATTCAGATCTGAGAGACAGCTTTACAGACAAGCAAAAGCTAAAAGAGTTCAACATCACTAAACTACTTTACAGGGAATGGTAAAGGACTTCCCTTAGCAGAAAAGAAAAGGCCACAACTAAAAATACACACACAAAAAGAGAGAGAAATCCAAACATAATGCTAAAGACAGCCATCAAATCTTAAGGGAAGAGAACAACAAAAAGAGAGAAAGGAACAAAAAAGAACTACAAATACAACCAGAAAATAACGAACAACATGGCAGTCATTACACACCTATCAATAATTACTTTAAATATAAATGGAATAGTTGCTCCAATCAAAAGACGAAGACACAGTGTGGCTGAATGGGTGACAAAGGAGCCATATACATGTGTCCTGTAGGAGACTCACTTCAGAACTTTCATTCAGCATCGTTGGAAGTCCTAGCCTCAGCAATTAGACAATAAAAAGCAGGAAAGGAATCCAGATTGGAAAGGAAGAAGTAAAACTGTCAATGTTTGCAGAAGACATACTACTTTGTATAGAAAACCCTAAAGATATCACCAAAAAACTTTAAGAACTAATAAATTAATTCAGTAAAGTTGTAGGATATAAAATTGATTTACAGAAATCTGGTGTGCTTCTATACACAAACAATAAACTATCAGAAAGAGAAATGAAGAAAACAATTCCATTTACCATTGCATCAAAAAGAATATAAATGCCAAGGGAAGGAGATAAGAAAGAGATAAAAGACCTGTATGCAGAAAACTTTGAGACATGTGAAAGAGATTGAAGACAATAAGCAAATGGAAAGATACATCATGCTCATGGATTTGGAAGAATTATATAATTAAGTCATCTACTACCCAAGGCAACCTACAGGTTCAATGCACTCCCCGTCAAAATATTCATGGCAATTTTCCCCACAGAACTAGAGCAAATAATCCTAAAATTTATATGGAAACACAAAAGACCCCAAATAGCCAAAACAATCTTGAAAAAGAACAAAGCTCCCTGATTTCAAACTTACAAAACTGCAGTCATCAAAACAGCAGGGCGCTGGCACAAAAACAGACACACAGATCAATGAAGCAGAATGCAGATCCCAGAAATAAAGCCACACTTGTGTATATGATTAACCTATGACAGAGGAGGGAAGAATATGCAATGGGGAAAAGACAGCTCTTCAATAAATGGTGTTGGGAAAACCAAACAGCCCAATGCAAAAGAAGCAACTGAACTACTTTCTCACACCGTCTAAACAAATAAACTCAAAATGGATTGAAGACTTACATGTAAGACCTGAAAACATAAAACTCCTAGAAGAAAATACTGGCACTACGCTCTTTGACACTGGTCTTAGCAATAGTTCTTTGGATACGTTCTCCTCTGGCAAGGGAAGCAAAAGCAAAAATAAACAAATGGAATTACGTCAAACTAAAAAGCGCCTGCACAGTGAAGGGAACTATCAACGGAACAAAAAGTCTGCCTACTGACTGGGAGAAGCTATTACAAATGATACATCTGATAAGAGGTTAATATCCAAAATATACAAAGAACTTAAACAACTCAACATCAAAACAAAATAAAACAAAAATCCAATTAAAAAATGGGCAGAGGACCTGAATACACATTTTCCCAAGGAAGACATCCAGACAGTGAACGAGAACGTGGAAAGATGCGCGACATCACTACTTATCAGGGAATGCAGTTCAGAACCACACTGGGGCATCACTTCACAGCTGTCAGAATGGCTTTCATCAGAAAGACAATAAATAACAAATGCTGGTGAGGATGTGAAGAAAGGGAACCCTTGTGCACTATTGGTGAGAATGTTAACTGGTACAGCCACTATGGAAAACAATGTGTAGGTTTGTCAAAAAGTTAAAAATAGAGCCGCCTTATGATCAAGCAGTTTCACTTCTGGGTATTTGCCCAAATACAGTGAAAACATTCATTTGAAAAGATACATGCACACAGATGTTTATTGAAGCGTTATTTACAATAGCCAAGATATGGAAGCAGCGTTAGTGTCCGTTGATAGTTGACTGGATAAAGATGTGGTATATCTATACGATGGGATATTGCTCAGCCATAAGAAGAGGAATCTAATAATTTGGGATAACATGGTTGGACCTAGAGGGTGTTATGCTAAATGAAATCAGATCAAGAAAGACATTGCAAGGTCCCATTTAAATGTGAAATTCACAAAAAACAAAACAGACAAAGTGAAAACAGACTCATAGATATGGATAACAATCTGGTGGTTGCCAGAGGGGAGGGCTGTGGAGGGGACAAGTAGGTGAAAAGGATTAAGAGGTGCAAACCTCCACTTATAAACTAAGTTAAGTCCCAGGAATAGGACATGCAGCACAGGGAAGATAGTTAACAGTATTGTAACGACTTTGCATGGGGACAGAGGGTTCCCAGACTTATCATGGTGACCATTTCATAACGTATGCAGAACACCTGAAGCTAACATGCTATTGTATGTCAGCTATATCGCAAAAAAAAAAAAAAAAAAAAAGGAAACCTGGTGTCTTTGCATTAATGTTTTTCAGAATCAGGAATGAGTTTCACGTTGCCCTTCACCTGCTTTTAATGTGAAGCAATCCACCCCATGATGGGGTGGGTGCTGACGGCCCCCCTCGCCTGGTGGGATGCTAGCTGGGGACTTTGGTGCAGGTATCTGAGGGGTCTGTCACCCTCTGTGCTCTGGATCCTCAGCTTTGACAGGAAGTGACAGGGAGCCACTCTGGAGGCTGCGCCCTCCGCCTGGTGGGCGGCTCGAGTCTGGAGCTGCCCCTGCTCTGTGCCTGGGGACGGGAAGGTGGGGCGGGGGTCGGGGAGCATCTGTGCTTTCCATAGGAGGCTCAGGTCTCAGGACCTCTGTTCGAGGCTGGCGCTTGGCCACCTAGTGGACTCAGCGCCGCTCTTGGAGCTAACAATTGACATCTTTTGAGAAATGTTCTTTTAAGTATGAACCAAAATACAGAATTCAGAAGGGAGCCTGTTGCAGGGAATTCCATGATGGCCCCATAGCCAAATAGAAGTGACTTGTGGGCGGTACAGCATTCTGGAGTTCCTGCAATTTCTCAATTCCGGTATCGGGGAAGGTGCCAACTAGGCCAGCCTCCGACTCGGGCCCTTCCTCCCGCCCCCGCCTCCTGACACCGGGCAGAGCCGCCCGGCCTGTCTGTCTTCCCCGCCCCACCTCCTTGCTCCGCGCCCTTCCCTCCCCACCTCTCACGGACGAGGGCTTTTCCCGCATTGGAGGAACACGTCCAGCTCTGCTTCCCAGAACACGAGGAAATGGTTCCAACCGCCGCCGCTCCAGAATGCATCCTGGCAGAGAGCACGGGCATGATGTTTGTTTCCAAAGTCCTTCAGAGTGGGTGGGGGTCCGCTCAGCTCTGCCCCCGCCCCGCACCCCGCTGTGGGGGACGCACTTCCTCTCGCCAGCCCAGCCCTGGGCCTCCCTGGAGGGGGAGCATCTCAGCTCCAAGGCTGCAGATCACCGTAGCCTTTTAAAGACTCTACCAGTGCCCAACAATAATTTGAAAAAACAAACAAAAAAACAAACCAAAAACCCTCCCTAATTGGCTTTTCATAATTTCCCTGAATTGCTACCCAATTCACGAAGCGCCAGTCGGCTGGAGGACACTGCAGCTCTCCCAGTGGCTTTGATCATTGCCATAAACTTTGCTGCTTCCAGTTTGGCTGCTCACACATGGTAATCATTTATCACCCGCCCCCCATTTTCTATCTTCTCACCCTTAGCTGGGTCTTACTTCCTCCCTCTTTCCGATTTGATTTGCCCACCATACCCCTGATATTCGCAAGGGAAGGCCACCTCTTGTACACGTAGGGTAAATAACAAACCAACTTTTCTACAAATTAGGCAAGGATCTTGCAAGAACACACTTGTACTCTGTGGCCGGGAAATCCTTTGTGAACGAAGAAAGCCCCTTCCCGGGAGGAAGGAGTCCTTGCCCCTTCAGGTGTGTGTCCTGGGGCTGGGGGCCGAGGGCAGGAGCTGGCCCTCCAGATACGTGCGGGAACCGGCACGGCTTTACAGGCACAGTTGTGTAAAACAGAGTTGTTTGAAATTCAGGTTAATTAAAGACACTTAAGGAATTAGTGAATCCTTCCACACACTGAGGGTCTGTCGCTCAGATCACTCCTTGACTCTGGGTTCAGAAACATAACGGAAAGCGCCTCTGTCCCCGATTCCACCGCTCCGGCCCGGGCAGGGCCTCCCCTTGTGGTCTCAGCTTCCACGTCCCTGAAATGACAAACGGGAGCGGGAGGTGCGGGTTCCGAATCCCCCCACCTCCGCACCCGCTGTGGGCGCGCTCAGCGCTTCCGGACCCGCCCTGTGGAAGCCGGCCGAGTTGCAGGGCCCCTGACCATTGGCTTGGGCTCAGCAGCCACGGCGGATGGTGTCCCGGGGCCGCGGGGCCGGGTGCCTGCAGCAGGCAGGCGAGCCAGCGGGTCCCGCCGGCCGTTCCGGATGAGACTGGATGAGGCCCCTCCAGTGCCGCTGCGTAGCCCGCCGGCGCCTCGGACGGCAGCACGCCGGCATCTGAAGAGGAAAGCGGGCAGGGAGACCCGTGTCCGTTTATCTTTTCCATTTCTTCCCATGCTTAACTTCTCTACTGTCTCAGAGACACCTGTGCAAACCTCCGCTCGTCCCGTTCGGGAGAACTATTGGGTCTAAGCGACGGATTCTAGCGCCGGGCGGTCTGGCCAGCGCGGGGCGTGGGCCAGGCACGCGGCGAGGGCCTCGGCAAGCCTCTGCGCATGCGTGGAATCTCTCAGGGAGCCCAGCAATCCGCCTCATCCCGCCAGAGGCGCCCTCTTCCCCTCTGCCTTCCCCGCCCTCCCGGACCATCCTGTGCCCTGGGAAGTCCATCCCACCTCCTCCTGCAGCCCACCCTGCTGGGCCCCTGCTGACTTCTGAGTGAGTCCTGAGGATAGGAGTCGACCTCGGCGGCCCTGCACACTGCCCTGCCTGCCGGGAGGAGGGATAGAGGGGGTGTTCGCGGGATGGACGACATGTGGGAACTGCGGCGATGAGCATGGGTGGAGAGGATGGTGGGTCCCCCACCACCCTGCCCCAGCCCAGGGGGGCCTTCCTGTAGCGAAGTAGAGGGGGCGTAACCAGTGACTTCTGGGGGCTCCAATGGCAGAAGACCGGCAAGGTATTGCCAGGGCCACCCAGGGAAGGGACAGGGACATGCACGCCCCACAGCCCACGGGACACTCAGGGGCCCATTATGAGGATGTGAAGAGAGAGGTGATGGGAAAAATGAGGTCAGCATCTGGAAACGCGGGGCCTTGTCAGCACCACCTGCGATGGAGCCCAGTTACCTGGTCCAATGACAGTCTCGGTGCAGCAGGGAAGGTATTTTGTAGATGATCAGTTGACTTAAGGAAGGAAGATTATCCTCAAAAATGTGGATGGGACTCATCCAATCCCTTGAAAGCCTTGAGAACAGAAACCTGAAGTTTCCCAGAAAGGAAGGAATTCTGCCTTAAGACGATGACATAGAAACTCTGAGTGTCCAAACTACCTACCAGCTTGGCCCCTGGGTATCAGACTGACCCACTAGTGCAAGAGCCTATTTAAAAAAAATACATCTCTATTTTACACACACGCACATGCACACACACACACCCCCTCTTGGCTCTGTTTCTCTGGAGACCCCTGAGTGTCACATCAGGATGGGCAAACGCACCTGCGTAATCAGAGCCACATTTGGACTCAACACACTGGCCAGGGCCTCTGTCAGGCTGGAATGGCCTGATTCTTCCTCTCGCTGCCCAGCTACCTTCTGAGATGAGGCTTCTCCCAAGTTGACAGACTCAAATGCTCTTCTTGAGATCTGTCGACCAGGCCCCGAGCAGACAGGCCCTCCTAGGAGAACAGAGCAATTATCCCTGTAAAACATGGAATGTCTTTGAAGACCAACATCTCTTATTTGACCCTGGAATCTTCCCCACAAGGATAATGTTAATAATGGGAAAGTCTATGAGAAGAATCTTGAACAGAAGATGTTGGCAAGATGACAAAACCTAGACACTTCTTTTGAAGAGCTCCATTCTCTTAACCAAATCTGTCATGTGGCCTTTCAAGAAAAAGGAAGAAGCTCGTACTGTCATGTGGAAGAAATTCAGAACTTTGAGGTTACCAGCTACGTATGGATCTTCAGAGAGATTCTCGGGTCTTTGCTGTGACAGGCACAGAGGAGGAATTTTGATTGTAGTCACACCACAGTGAAGATACACATGGTAATTGTGGTGTGTAATTACCACGGGGTTCCCAGGAGAGCCACAGGGAATCCCGAAAGATCTCAGAAGAATGCCATTCTGACTTGAGCAAAGTGAGGTTGGGATATTTGTCTATAAATTTTCCACGGTCTTGAGATAATTTCCCCGTAAGAGTGCAGTCAGGAGTGTTAGTGAGCGAGTGTGGGAGTGTGGCTTGTGTGACATACTGGCTATAAAGTTCTCATTGGCCCATGGAGTCAAAACATCTGCTGAATAAATAATTGACTTGTTGACTGAATCCAACAGCATGAGAGGAGGCGACTGGCCAGCTGTGCCTTAACTACTTAGGGGTGTTTTACTGAAGCCAGTGGAGATTATTGTCAGAAACAAGTAAACTATTAGCCCCGGGTATTTAAAAATTAAAAAAAAAAAAAAGCTTAGCTCTCGTAGGCATTTAAATGGCAGAAATTATGATGTGATGATATTTTCCTGAAGGTTTGTTTTTATCATGACATTTCCTCCAAGAGCAGGGAACGCTCACGCTAGCAAGCTAAAGATATAGTCAACTTTTTGAACTTTCCAACTGCACAGTTTCTTCGATTCCGTTAGTCTGTCTCTCCACGCATTTCAGGATGCCAGCTTCCTGAAGTCACAGGCACTACGTACATGAGGGAACACTAACTATTAGTCACAGGCTTCTCAGGGCTTAGAAGCTAGGCCTGGGTGATGAGAAGAAATGGCATTAGACTGCCACAACTCACAAAATTTCTGAATAAAACTCAATTTCTGTACTGTGAATCAATAACCCCAAGACACGACAAGTGCTCCAGGTAAGATGGAGAAGGGGGACTAGTCAAATGGAATCCCCGTCTGGAGGGGGTTCGGATTTTGCAGCTCCTGTGTTTGGGGCTGAGGCACTGACTCTGAGTGGCATTACCCCACTCTCATCCATGTCCCCCGTGCACGTCCACAAGCGTATCGCTGTCTGCATCCCCGTCTGCAACCCTATCCTTATCCCTTTTCCCATCCATGTCTGCATGCATAGCCATGTCCGTATCCTCATCCTCATCGCCATCCCCAGCCCTTCCCTATCCACACCTCCATCCACCCCTCCATCCCATCCTCACCCGGATCCATTTCTATATCCACACTTCCAACACTTCCCCTCAAACTTATAATCCCGTCCACATCCAGTCTATATCTACATCCAGATCCACGTCTACCACATCCACAGCCATGTCCAGTCTGCGTCCCCACATCTTGATAAAGATGCAGCCACTGCTGTGAATCCGTCCAATGGTATGTGTACTTTGGGAAGTCGACAGTGAGACTGACAAGCGAGCTAGCAATGTCTCACCGCCATGAGGTTTTCTAATTAGCCCCCGAGAGAATCCAGCGGTTCCTGTTTCATCATTTGACTAGGTCTGCAAGATTAAGACAGCTTTCATTTTGTCACCACAAATAACTAACCTCCCTTATGTCAGGTGACCAGTTGGATACCACCCCAGTGTCAGACTTGGCATAAAGGACTGAAAACAAATGTGAATCCTGGTACATCGGTGCCTCCCTCTTGTCCAGCCTTTAGTTGGTCCTATTTGCTCCATCATCACCTTTGTTATTCCCTGGTTCTATCCTGGTCCTCAGTAGATCCGTTACTTGTTTAAAAGTCACCAGAGTGCTTCTGAGATAAACACTGTCTTTCTGTTCCCTCTGAAAGAATGTTAACCACCCCAAGTACCATATTAACGATTGTCTAAAAGGGTCACCTAGTGAGTTTCCAAAAGTTAAAATTTCTCCCTAAACACTGTTTATTTTTAGGACATCAGTGGGCCTGTGAAAGCCCTGACTATTCACCTGTTACTGTGTCTGTGTAGAATCTGCTCAAACAACAGAATTCAGTGTCTTCATCATCAAAATTAAAATTAATAAGAGGGTTGACATTTCTCTTATTCCCAATTATAGCCTTGGTGAGTCTTTTTATTCTTGGTAAATGAATGATTTTAACAACTTAAATCCTTTTTTGGAAAGAAGCAATTATTAATCTAAAAAGAGCTTAATGTCTGTCCTTCTAAATAAGGAGGCATGGTGAACAAATCCATAAACGATTTGCTGTTAACTCTAGTTCATCCACGCTTATGAATCTCAAGAGGCAAATCTCACCAGCCATTTATTCACTCTGGTGTAGTTATCGGGGCCCTGCTGTGGAAGGGCCCGTGTTGGTTTACTGGGACCCACAGATCTCTCCTGATGCACGAATAGTGATGTCTTCTGAGAACCACTTACATTATAGAGTTTTCCATTGACAGAGGCGTAAACACCAGAAAAACGTATCTCTATCGGTGGGATTATTCCACGTGCCTGAGGTGAGAATTTTTACAAGGGAAAAAGTTCAGGTTGGTTCTGCCCCGTGGCTTGGCTGCTCACTTTTGTCTTCGGCACGTTCTGCTTCTGAGGCTGCAGTTCACTTTGGGACACGTCCTCCATGGCGCTGCCCACCTCCCCAAGTCAACTCCAGATGCCCCAGGCCTTGGAGGAGGGCCGCTTTGCCTCTGTGGTGGGATGCCAGCTGCACCGTGAGACCACGAGGGAACCAAAGAATCCTTTCCCTGCAAGGGACAAAAGTTTGTTTGTTTACCAGAGATGAATTTGTGTGCACTGAGGTCAATCTTAACCAAGGAATTTCCCTTCTTTTTATTTGTGGGCAGTTGTATGAAGTGCCAAAGAGCATCTCCAAGCCCCAGGACGGTACTGCTCCTTAAAACGCTGTGGCTTATCCTTGGGGGAAACTGCACATGGGGAGTCATTTAGTAAGAGACTCTCAGTTAAAACTCTCCTGGCTCTATCTTATTTCTCTCCTTCACAAGATAGAGTTTTCCCTCCCTGTTTCCACAAATATGTAAAAAATCTTGGCAAAAAAAGAGAAACACTGAAATATTTTTCTTGTATTTAACAACATCAAGAGTTACTTGAGTGTTTTTGTTATTTTAATGTTAAGGCTGTGGTCGGTTATTTCATGTGAATGAGAGATAAAAATCTTTCTGTGGTTGGACTGCTAAAATGCTTTAAGACTTCAGACTTTAAAAGAAAAAACAAATTAAAAAAACTTCAGTATGAACATTCCTGACCCTCCTCTTGTTCCTCTGTTTAAAATTCATATTATAATTTTGGAAGTTGTGAACTCCCTGGCACCAAAGGCCTCCGCCCGGGCTTGGAAAACCAAAACGTTAGACCTCGGCGAGCATCGTATACGATTTCTTGTGTGCAGGGAGGGTGTTTTATTGTGTTGACGGAAGAACAGTGTTTTCATCTGGAGACATCCTCTCATGGTTAGAGAAATATTTTCCTATTTTATTTCCCATAACTATGTGTTCCTACTGCGCTCTGTAACGGGGTTAGCGGATCAATGCTTATTGGATGCGAGACTCTGAGGATCCCTGAAGTCAGGAATGGAGGCGAAAGTTGGTGACAGGATTTGTTTTCTAAATCAGTTTAGTACATCAGATTCCTTGAAGCTGAAATAATGGCAGAAAACCCCAAAGCCAGTGCTGAGCAGCAGCTGACTTTGGTCAAGTGAGAACTCAGTCCGTTTGCATCACTGGGCCCCCAGGGAGAGCGGAGGTCTGACTTTTAGCGTCAGAAGCCCCGGCGCCCACAAGAGAACGCCCTGTGGCAGGACGGAGCAGGTGTCCAGAGTCATGGCCTGCGGGACCAGGGCGGCAGAAGCGTCAGGCAGACCCTCGCTGACCCCAGCCTCCCCGCGGGCCCTGAGCGAGGCTCTCCCCTCTGCACGCCCTCCTGCGGAAGCCTGGCTGGGCGCCGCCTCGCGCCTGCCGGGGCTGCACCTTGAAGGGCCTGGCGGGGGGCTCCGGAGGCGGCAGGGGGCGCGTCTGGGCGCTGGGCGGGCAGAACAGTTACGGCGAGCGAGCTAGGGGTGTGGACGGCTTCCGCGAGCAGGCAGCGCGAGGCCCTGGCAGCGAGGACCCCCGGGGCAGGGAGGACCCCCGGGGCAGCGAGGACCCCCGGGGCAGGGAGGACCCCCGGGGCAGACGCGGCGGGGCAGGGAGGACTCCCGGGGCAGCGAGGACCCCCGGGGCAGGGAGGACCCCCGGGGCAGCGAGGACCCCCGGGGCAGGGAGGACCCCCGGGGCAGCGAGGACCCCCGGGGCAGGGAGGACCCCCGGGGCAGCGAGGACCCCCGTGGCAGCAAGGACCCCCGGGGCAGGGAGGACCCCCGGGGCAGACGCGGCGGGGCAGGGAGGACCCCCGGGGCAGGGAGGACCCCCGGGGCAGCGAGGACCCCCGGGGCAGGGAGGACCCCCGGGGCAGCGAGGACCCCCGGGGCAGGGAGGACCCCCGGGGCAGCGAGGACCCCCGGGGCAGGGAGGACCCCCGGGGCAGCGAGGACCCCCGGGGCAGCGAGGACCCCCGGGGCAGGGAGGACCCCCGGGGCAGCGAGGACCCCCGGGGCAGGGAGGACCCCCGGGGCAGCGAGGAACCCCGGGGCAGGGAGGACCCCCGGGGCAGGGAGGACCCCCGGGGCAGACGCGGCGGGGCAGGGAGGACTCCCGGGGCAGCGAGGACCCCCGGGGCAGCGAGGACCCCCGGGGCAGCGAGGAACCCCGGGGCAGGGAGGACCCCCGGGGCAGCGCCGCGGCCAGGGCGTCGCGTCCGAGAGACGCCCCGCGCCTCCCGCCTCGCGGCCCCCGCGCCCCACTGACCAGCGCCCCTCGGTCTCTCCTGAGGTTGTCTGAACACAGCGTGGTTTGGGGGCAGAACGGTTATTCTGTGTTATTCATCAGTTAGAAAGGGAGGTCCAGTTCTAGGTCAAGGGAACCGTGAAATGCGGAGCCTTCACCTCCCGCGCCTTCCCTGAAGCAGCTGCTCGGCTCCCGGCACCGAGGAGCCCCGCCCTGTGGGAAGGAAGTCCCGACGAGGCCTCCGTGGAGCCGCCGCAGGCCTTGGGCTCCGCGGGCTCCGCCTCCAAGTGAGCGCCATCCCCCCAGTGGCCCGAGGGACGCTCACGACCCTGCCTCTGCCCGGCGCGCCAGTCAGGGTTCTCCAGAGAGACAGACAGTGGGATGTGCATGTGTTTAGGAAGAGGTGTATTTTCAGGAGTTGCCTGGCGTGCTTCTGGAGGCTGGTGAGTCCCGGGCCTGCGGGGTGGGCTGGCAGGATGGAGGCCCCGGAGAGCAGGTGCTGCAGGATTCCTCCTTGTTCCGGAGAGGTCAGTCTTTTGTTCTAGTCAGGCCTTCAGCTGATTAGATGAGGCCCACCAGCTGATGAGGGCAGTCTGCGTTACTCAAAGACCAGAGAATCCAGTGTTAATCTCATGCAAAAAAGCCCTTGCCAAAATATCCAGAATACTGTTCTGTCACATCCTTGGGCAAAAGTCGCACTCCCGTGCCACCCATGCTGCTGGTGTGTTCAGGGGGCAGCCGTCCCCAGCACCCTGCAGGGTCGCCTGCTTCATTCTGCTCCGTTTTTCGGTGGTTTCCCATGTGACTCCCCAGCTGCTTCGCTCTGTGAGCTACTGCTCATGTTTGTTGTTGACTTCCTGGCTCTCCACCAAGAGAAGCATCTTCCTTTTGTTCATGAACGGACGAGGCCCTAGGACAGTGGTCAGACAGTAGGAACTCAGTCAATAGTTCTTGAACTGAAAGCTTCAATTCCAGCGTGGCACATGGGTCATTTCTGTAAGGATGGACAAAGAAAGACACCCCCAGGCAAAGGTTAGGCCAGAGTGTGGGTTCTCGTTTCCCAGCAGGTGATCCTCTCGGGCTCCTACAAGCAGCCCACGTTCTGTAGGTCGTCCTCCACCTGCATGTCTTTCCTAGGGCTTACAGGGAGCCTGGAAATAGAATTTTGGAGTCTGCACAAACCTTCGAGTTCAATGGTTGACCTTTTCCATTCAGATGAAGAAACAGTAAGTTCAGGATGTTAAGTGATGCTCAGAATCTTCCAGCTGTGCAGCAGGAGAGCTGAGTCTCTTGAATCCCACTGCACAGTATTCAGCACCACATCACACTCTGTTTTGTTTTGCTTTTAACCAAAAGCCTCTATAAAGACAAACGCCCTCTGGAAGTCTACCTGTTTCCTGCAAAAGGACCAATAGACAAACGAAGTTGTCATCATTTGACTTGAAAGGTCAGTCCTAGGTGTCCACCCTCTGCACAGAAAGCTGGCCTCCTCAGCCCAGGCAACCAGAAGGCCTATGAGCAGCAAACACTTCCCTGACAAACGGGCCAGGAAGAAGCGACACCCGGGGCATCCTCCACGCGTGGTGCGGCTCAGGTTCTGAGTGACGGTGGGCATCCCAGATCGTGAAGTGGAAGGCACATGAGACTCCTGGTGCAATCAGAAGAGTAATTTTCCCTGCACAGAACTCCTCCCTCCCCTCCACACCACACCTGCATGTTTGTGCGCGTGTGCGCAGGCACACACACACACACACACACTCTCTCTCACACACTTCTGAAAGACAGGCTTTGGGCTGATTGCCTGGGTGCTCTGCTGAAGTGGGTGGGGAGAGAGATTTTTAGCACAAATCCTTCCCTGCCTTGGCCTTCTGCCAACAGCTGCCACAGACCTGGTTTTCGTTGCAAAGATTCCAGCCCATTCTGCCCGGTGACCCTGTGATGCTCTCAGGGCTCAAACGCCGGGTGGTGTCTCTGGGCGGATAGCTGTTTCATCTTGGACTCGCTCTTTTCAGTTAAATATAAAAGTAAGGTTA
This sequence comes from Vicugna pacos, assembly GCF_048564905.1. Lineage (NCBI taxonomy): Eukaryota > Metazoa > Chordata > Mammalia > Artiodactyla > Camelidae > Vicugna > Vicugna pacos. Next base: position 99,033,466 of record NC_132997.1, on the reverse strand, counting down.
TTGGCTGTTCTTCCCCGGTCCTTAGACAGCAGTGGGTGGGGACAGGCACAAGTAGGGAGGAGGGTCCTTTACCGCCCAGATCTGGTTCCAGAGGCAGCGGGTCCCCGCTTACCCGGGGGTCCCATCCAGGAGTTGTCAAGACCCTGTTGTAACATCCGTGAATTATCTCCATGTGCTTCGGTGGTTCAGATTCCTCTCCTACCAAACACCGATAATGGAACACATTTATTTTCTGATTAGCCACAGAAGTTCTCAGCCTTTCATACATTCATTTTGTCCATAAATATTTATTGAGCACATGCTAAAAACAGCAGCATTGTGTGGGGACTGCCTTTACCCCCCCCCCCCGGAAGCTAGAGTCTGGAAGGAGGTGGGCGGGACTCAAGCAAGACCCTCAGGTCGGGGTGGAGGCACCTCTGCCTTCGGGTGAGCAGACTTTATGGCCGGAAGGTGCAGCAATGCATAGCATTGAATCACATGGGCAGAAAGTTGCCTCCCTGTCCATCCTCTCTGAAACCTTCTGACAATGACAAAGACAAAGGCCACGACCTGCTTACCCCGGAAAACAGGTCTGACTGGCATCTCGCTGTAACTTTAGTGTCACGGTTTCATTTTGGTTGGCAGTTAGCGATGTATTTTAAAAGGTGATTTGGATTGCCCATTCGTCATAATGATGTAAAAGGTTTTTATTTTCAAAATAAATTTGTGTTAAAAAGTGAGTCACTTTCTTGAAAGGATAGCGTAAGAGAGAAGCTGAGTTGTGCCTCAATGTGGAAAAGTCCCGGAGGAGTGGGGCGTCAGAAGCTGTTGGGAAAGGCTGCGATGGAGTGTGCTGGGCTTGGGGGGTAGGGACTGCTTGTGGGAGGGAATCTGCCCAAAGAAGTTGCCACCAAACTAGCCCGGGAGGAGAGCGGGAGGCTGTGGAAGCCCAGAGGCAGCTCAGAAAGAGGGGGCAGCGAGCACCAAAGCCAGAAATCAGGGCCAAGTGCTCAACCATAGTATCAACATGGTATCATGTGACTGAGCTTGGTGTTCTTGAGGGCACGGATGCAGAGATGAGCTGGAGGTGTGGGAGATGGGGAAGCCTGCTGGAGCCTGGACTTAGATGGTGCACGATCAGGGGTCCATCAAAGTGTTTCGAGCAGGGGGTTACACAAGAGTTAACCTACCTCTGCTGACACCCCAGGAGGGGAGCTCACCCTTCTCTGGTAAGATCACCAGTGTTGATGATTAAATCCTGGCGGGAACATCTGGTGACTTCCTTTGTTTTCCTGCAGGGAGGCAGAGGAGAGGGGTGGGGTGATTGACAAGTGAGCCCTGAACTGCAGTGTCCAGATGAAGCACTGGAAACTGACAGGCGTACAGAGGTTCCACTCTCCAAGGTACAGAGCAGAGGGGGTGGATCAGATTTGGAGTAAGGGGAAGAGTTAGGTTTTGGTACATGTTGATTTTGAAGTACCCGAGGGATACAGGGTGATGGCAGGTGTTTGGCTGATCATGCTGGTAACAGTGAAGGCTCTGGAGAGAGAGATGCGTCTGTGGCCTTGGACCTGAACTTCCTCCCAGTTTACCTTGGGATTACAGGAGCCAACTCATGTGAAGGGTCTAGAACCGCCTGGCACATGCTTGTGCTCAGGAGTGCTGGCTGTGATTAGGTGCCTGTCTGGAACTCTAGAGAGAGTCTCAGGCCAAGGTATAGATTGGAGAGTCAGCAAAGATGGTGAGTGATGTCACAGGGACTACAGGGTCATGGAGTGTGAATGTGCTCTTTCTTATAATTCCTCATTCACATGGACTATCAGGAGCCTCAACATTAAAAAAAAGATAATATGCAAAAGATGTCAAGTATAAAATTGAAATGTTACTATGATAGGTGACTGGATATGCAATGGAATACTACTCAGCCATAAAAAGGAATGATATAATGCCATTTGCACCACATGGATGGATCTTGAGATCATCATTCTAAGTGAAGTAAGCCAGAAAGAGAAGAAAAATACCATATGATATCACTCACATGTGGAATTTTTTTAAAAAGAGAGGGAAAAAAAAAAGACTAATGAACTTATCTACAAAATAGAAACAGACTCACAGACATAGTAAACAAGCTTATGGTTACCAGTGGGGAAAGGGGATGAGGAGGGATAAATTGGGAGCCTGAGATTTGCAGATACTAACTACTATATATAAAATAGATTAAAAAACAAATTTCTTTTGTATAGCACAGGGAACTCTATTCAATATCTTGTAGTAACCTATAATGGAAAAGGATATGAAAATGAATATACGCATGTATATGTATGACTGAAACATGATGCTGTGCACCAGAAATTGACACATTATAACTGACTATACGTCAATTAAAAAAATTTGAAATATGCTCAGTTCTGTACCCAATCCTTTTCATGGGAGTTTTAACCCAGACTCATGTCACATTTCTGGAGTTACTGAGGCTCATCGAGGCCACACTTGGGCTTTGGGTGTATTTACTCCTTGTGGCAGTCTGCACCAGCTGCCACACCAAAACACCTGCAGGGCTCAAACAACGGAGACTTGTGTTCCCACAGTTACGGAGGCTGGAAGCCCAAGATCACGGCCCACCAGTGTCTGGTTTCAGGGGAGGGCTCCCCCTCAGCTTGCAGAGAGCCTCCTTCGTGCTGTGTCCTCACATGGTGGGGAGAGGGCTCCGGAGTCTCCTCCTGGTCTTTGAAGGGCACTGGTGATGCCGGATCAGGGCCCCACCCTTATGACCTCTTGAACAACCTCATATCCAGATACAGTCACGTCGTGGGGAGCGCTTCAACGTTTGAATCTGGGGTGGACACAAACATTCAGTCCCTGCCCTCCTTGTTTGCCGGCTTGTCTTCCTCATTCCGACTCAGAAAACTCAGTGGAACCCCCCTGGTGGCTTTTACGGTGTTTCTGGGCCACGTCCGGGGGGGAGTTAGAGGAACCTGGCAGGTTCCGCCACAGCTCAGGTGGGGAAGGCCAGAGCACAGAGAGCTGGAGGTACAGTTTGTAAAAGCCCTGTCCTGGCTGCAGTGGGCATAAAAAGCCATCGTTCTGTCTGACACACAGATGTGGACATATGTATGTGTGTCTTCTGTATACGTCTCTCTCTAAAAGTACATTTTCCTGAGACGGTAACCGTCTCTTACGCCTCTTATGCACAATCTGCTGTCCTCTGTGAGATTCCCATTGACCAGCCAGGACAAAGGCATCCTGGTATCCTGCCTGGACACTGGCCCCAGGGCTGTGGCCTCAGAGCGTCTGCCCTGAGCGGCCGTCAGAGGCCACAGGCTGCTCCTGCCAACCTGCTTTAGACAGCGGCCTTGGGTTGGGTGATAGTTCTGGATCCGTCCAGTTCTGATACTCGCGTTTGGCGTGGGCTGACGAGCCGCAGTGACCCCCAGGGCAGTGTGGAGGAGCGCCTTCCGTTACTGCCAGTGCAAAATCTCTCAGCTGAAGTCAAGCCCTAGCTGCCGTCAGAATTTGCTAGAGCAGTTTGGTTAAACGTGAAATGGACAGAGAAGTGGACGACCGTCGCACAGGAGTGGCTGGAGTGTCTGCTCACTCATTTAGAGACAGACACGCGTCCGTGGAACATTACCCAGGATTGAATTTTAGCCAGGACAGATGTAGCGATTAAAATTCCAGTAGTGCCAAGAGGGCGGGCGCAGCTCAGTGGTAGGGTGTGCGCTTAGCATGCACGCGGTCCTGGGTGCAAACCCCAGTGCCTCCATTAAACAAACCAACCAACCTAATATCCCCCCCAAAAACAAACAAACAACAAAGATAAAATTGAAAAAAATCCGATGATGCCAGTAACAATAATGTATTTGTTGAGGTCTTACGCATTGAGCACTTCACACGTATTAGTCAAACATATCTTCTGGTACGTATTTCTCTGGGTAATTGGTGGTGTCTGGATTTCAGAAAGCTGAGAGAAAACCCTTGAATATTAAAGAGAATTAATGCATTCTGACCATGTAAAATAAATAATTAGACTCTAAAGTCCTCGCAGCTCATCAGGATCATCCAGAAGGCTGAAGTTCACAGAATGCCCTGTTCCCCAGGGATGCATGTCGGTATGTGTCGTTTGGACGCATTTGCTCCGATGAGGCAGAGCAGCGAGCTGGCGGCCCTTGGACTTACTCGTTGCGTCAGTCCTGCCGCGTTTGCCCCGGGCCTTCCCCTCTGTGCAGTCGCCTCTGACTGTGAGAGGAGGCTTGTCCATCTGCGTGTGGAGTGGGTCCAGGTGTCCACATGCCACCGGGGAAACTGACGTGACCGGCTGCAGCCAGGGGAGGCACCCCAAGCCTCCGCGCTTCCTCTCTGCTAACCTGGGCGACCTCGAAAGCCGGCCTGTCATCGTCACTTCTGGCCTGGGCTTCCCTGGTGATTCAGAGGTGGGACATGCAGGCTTGCTGCCACACAGCAAGAGGCTGGGCTCCTCGTTTGGGAATGCAAAAGCCGCTTAAAAAAAGTGCGTGAATAGAGTTCGGAGGGTGGGGGGCTGAGTTGGTAAAAAATAATATTCAGCTCAGCATTTTGGCAAAGATCATGATTATGAAGCAGACTCATTTGTTTACCTTCCCAGCGAGAAAAGACACACGCAGGTCGGCAGCCAAGAGGAGGGGAGTGTAAGCGGGAACAGGGAACGGGGCTTGGCTCCGGCTTTATTGATTTTGGCAAAAACGCCACATGAAAAATTATGCCTCAGATAAAAATAAATTATAATCTACACGTATTTGAATGAGAAGGGTTCCCTGTGAAAACTTAATAAATGAATGCTAATTCAGTTACCAATTTGTAGCCGTGAACCATAACCAGCCGTGTTATTCCGTGGGGCTTGTTTTGGAAAAGATTGTATAACCCATGAAGCAATTCTTCACAAAGTGTATAAAAGTGTCAGCTGATGTATAATTTATACAGCGAATGTTAGTTATGGTCTGTTTAATAGTATTTAATGCTGTCACATGACATCATTCTTTCATTTACCAATTGAAACAGAAAAAAAACAAAAAGAGCAATCAAAAACATTGTCGAGAGTAAGAAATATGCTTATTGAATTTGATAAAAATTGCAGAAGACGATAAACAGAATCACGGGGGGCGGTATCTTTAAAGATTTTTGAAGAGAGTTATTGTGGTGAAGCACGTTCAGTATTTACTCTCCAGTTATTTTAATCATAATTTACTTACTGTGCGTGTGTTATCTAATAGGCTGCTAACGTGCCTTAAGCAATTCATTTTGCCGACAGCGCAGTAAATTGCCGGATGGCCTTGGCCTTTTATTAGTAGCAATGATTAAATCCCATTCTAGTTGTAGCTACTACTTTTTCTCCACTGCCTACAGGGCATCCCTGTGGGGGGGGGGGAGCTGCTGCTTCTATGCTTAATCTCGCCATCTTTTAGCCAAAAACCCTGTCTGTACCTCTCAGCAGGCTGTATCCCACCTAACTCGGTTTACACGATTTTCCTACCATGTAGAATATTTTTGGTGCCGTTGGAGAAAGCAGGTCAAAATGTTTGAAAATTGTTGTCTTAAATAAAATATAGCCCGTGATCTGTCTTTATGCAGTAAAAGCCCGGAATAAAAGAAAATCTACCTTTTCCACTGTGTGTGTGTGTGTGTGTGTGTTGAATCCTAGAAGAAGCCAAGGATTGACTTCATATATTATGGGACCAGAATATTCTAGTATGTTAACTGAGTGAATTCTCGCAGGGTATGTAACTGTATTATTTAACTCTGCAAAGCAAGTCGGGGTACAATTTGTGTGAAACGAGCTACAGAAAATGAAGCTACAGACTCTCATGTGTCGTGAACCCTGGCACGCGCGTCTGGGCGTTCCACTGGATGGGAATCTGCATAATTCAGCTTTAGTTTCCGGGCTCTGAGTTCACACGCTAGACATGTGCTGTGTGTCTCCAAACTTCATTTTATTTGCAGATGGATCTCCTGGCTTCCGAGGCTGGGTTTGATCCAGGGGTCTTCACTTAGTCTGCTAGGAATATTTTGAAAGTTTTACTGGAGAGTCTGTAGGATGGGTCCTCAGAAAGCTGACAGCTCACAGTGAAACCCAGCCCTGCTGCCCGCTGAGGGCTCCGAGCCCCGCATCCTGTGGGTCAGATGCCAGGAAAGGGGGGTGGGTTTGTTTCTCAGCCCATATTTCGGCATCTGGCAAATTGGCTTCCTAAGTGTTGCTTGCAAAGCCCTCAGCAAATGACATGCAGGAGCAGCTTGGGGGGACCCTCAGTGGAAGGGCACCCCAAGGCTTTAGAAAGTACTTTCACTACCTTTCCTTGTCCAGTGTGGGTGCGTCATCTGCACTCGGGAGATAGAAGAAGACAAACCCAAGCGGTTAATCTCATGACCCAGGTGGCACCCAGGGCTCGTTTCCATTGGTGCTGCCATGTTCCAGGGCAGCAGGGGTGGTGCTGGCCAGCTCAGCACCGAGTCCCACCGCTGCGCTGGCCGCCCCCGCAGCGCGTGCTGGGGCGAGAGGGCACCTAATGTCCCGTCGTGTCCATGACGCATCCTTACAAAAAGCTCTCCCTGGTCTTACCAGCCCCTGGCAGCTCTTTGCACATTTCCCTTTGTCCATCTCGCTTTTTCTGTCCTTCATCTTCCGTCCCGTCTAGGCACTTTGTAGCTGCGAAGGGCGTCCCGAGTCCTCGGGGTGGTTCCCTCTGCCCTATTTCTCACCACGACTACTCCCGGCTTCTCCCTCCCTTCTTTCTAATCCAGATGTTCCAGTACTGAATGCCATTCCTTCCGGGTCCTGCTGAGTGCAAATTTGGAAATGTGGGCTAATGGGGGATCCTGAGTTAATGGGCTCCCCCTCCCATGTCACACTTTTCAGACTTGCTACTTTAAAGGAGGGAAATGAGAGGTGGAGATTTCTTGTGCAGCGTCAGATCTTGACTGAAGAAGAGATTTTGACAAACAGGAACCTTTCAATGTGTTTGAATCCAAATCGTAGATGTGACCTCCCCACCTCTGCCACCAGGGAGGGAGAAGAGGGGATGGCTCCTCCACCCTCTGACGCCTTCATTGCTGTCACATCCGCTCTAGTTCAGGGTGCCTGGGCTCACATGCAGTTTGGACGGTCTCTGGATGAGGCTTCAGTGGGCAACCGAGTCTGAGTTTGAGCCCTGCTCTGGGGTCCCTCCAGCTCTGTGACCTGAGGAAGTCTCTGATGTTTCCTTATTTGCAGAGCAGACAGTTACGACGTGGGCTTTCCAGGGAGCTGCCGAGAGTACACCTAGGAAACAGCCGCAGCACGTTCCAAGCTGCAAGCTAGACTGTGACACGTGTGGGTGATGGTACTACGTAGCCTGATTCACCAGGGAGATCCAGAAGGCAGAAGATGCAGTAGGAGCCTTCGCAAGGAAGATCCGTATAGAGAATGAATCACTGGGCTGTGCACCAGAAATTAACACAACCTTGTAAATCGGCTACACTTCAATTAAAAAAAAAAAAAAGTAGAACCCCCCCCCCAGTGGTCTAGAACATCACCGGGTGGCGCTGGTAGGCAGGGGCAGGGCCAGGCTGCCACTGACCGGGAGGCAGTGACGCGGACCAGACCAAGAGAAAGGCCAGCGAGGGTGAGGGGTCAGCTGAGGCAGTAGGAAGGCCCACCTATGTCTGGGGGAGGCGGAAGGGCTGGGAACCCACCTTTGACTCCCCCACGCCTCACTTTCAAGGCCTCTGCGCCGCCTCCTTTAAAATGCCAAGACGCATCCTCTCCAAAGACTGTCCAGATCTCGAGAGGCAGTGGAATTCTCTGAGGTAAACTACCCAGAGAATTTCCAAATCCACCTCATAATTTTACAGAGAGCCTTAAACAGACCCACCGCAGATGGTAGACCTGTGAGAGTCTGGAAGCCACGGTTCTCCCCGAAGCCACCTTATATTAACTCGACACCTACGGGACGAACCGGCATCTTTGAATTAAGGTAAACGCAGGTCGTACGGAGAAATCCAGAACCCTGCTTCTTTGTCATTTTCACATGTCTTTGTTCTGAAGGTCGGAGCTGCCATCCTTTGGAACGATTACTTGACTCATTGTGTGGTTGTAGCTCAGATCCAGTGAATAGTTAAATGGCTTTTTACTGTAAAAATGATACCTTCCCCAGGAGTTGGAAAGGAACTATGGCTGTGGTGGAGTCTGGTGGCTGTAATATTGGTATCTTTCATGAATAGTAAAAAGATTGCTTTAAAAAAAAAAAACCTTCCTTGGTTAAATTGATCTCTTTTCTCCAGGGGCTTCTAGAAATGGGCAGCTTATGAAAACAGCCTAAACAGTGGCTGTTGGGGATGAAATGGAAGAGAAAGAGGTAATTCCTCCTGGAAATCCATGAAGCAGCAGGAAATGCTCTGACACACGAGGTTCATAGAAACTTCAAATACTTTGTCTTCTTTTTACCTGGTCTTAGAAGTTAAAAATGTTGTTTGACAGTTTTTTCCTGCCCATGATTTTCTAATTTCCCCCCTAAATAAAAGCATATGCTGCGTTTTGGTGGGGTCCTTCTGTTGTCAGATGTTTAATTTCATGTAGTTCATCCAAAATTGTCCCTGTTAACAAATTCTGAACACTGTAATTCACCTAAAATGAAACCGATTTCCCGGGGGCCGTCCCCAGCTCACCCGCTGGCCTGATGGGCAAATCCACCTTGCGCTCCTGAAGGAAAACAAGGACCTGAAAAGCATCTTTGTGACACGGGACTTCAGCATCACTCTGGATAACAGCCTGCAAGGTGCATTTACTAAGGAAGAGAAAAAAAAAACAGGCGTGTTGTTCCCAAATGTTGAGGTAGGCAACTAACAGCGTCTTTGTAATTACCTGAACGCTTTAGCACAGAAAGTAGTCAGTTTATAGTTACCTTCAATACGTAGACTACAAATTATTAGTGCATGAAAATGGCATCCAAGTTCTGTCGCTGGGTCTAGTAATTTTGGATATTTTCCATGCTATTACTGCCTGCTCCATATACCTTTACTGGTTCTTTTTGAAATTAACTTAATGGCACTCTGCAGAAATGGACTGCCTACTGAGAGTGAGCGCTTGCCTGCGAAGATGGACTGAGTTCCCACTGAGAGGCACTGATTTGGCACAAACAGAGAAATGCTTTAGCATTAATTTACTTGAGTATCAAATTGTTCAAAATAAATAATTGAAGGCTTTTTAGGAGTCGGAGTCAATATTTGCTTTCAGTATTTTTGATCCATTAACACATATCCTGTATTGAGAAGGGCCGGGGCCCTGCCAAGTTCTGCTGCCACAGCCATCTAGCCATCAGCTTGCCACAGGTTTTTCCCTTCAGGCGTTAAATGCTGTTTCTCTGTCCCTGAAATTTCTCTGCAGCCCCATCGTGCTTATCTGGCGAGTCCACTGTCCCCTCCCAGCTCTGGTGGTTCCGCGGTGTCTGATGTCCTCCTCCTTTCACTGGCCTGGAGGCTGCACCCCTCCTCCTGGCGGGACCTCTCTGTGGGGACAGGGTCCTTGGGGAGAGAGAGACGTGGGAGCCGGAGGCCGCCTGATCCCGGGGAGGCTGGGCACCACAGCCAGGCTGTGCTGGGGAAAGAGCCCCAGAAGCCGCTCCTCGCACTGCAGCTTGACCCGGTCGTTGATCAAACCGCGCATCTCCTGGATCACACTCCTGCCCTACCCTCGGGCGGAAGCTCCCCTCCCTGGAGCCCCTGGGGATTCTGAGCTGGGATTTTTAACCATTGCTTGCAGCCTGGGGAACATACAGCCTCCCAAGCGACATGTGAAAGGCCGCAGAAGGAGGTCTTGGGTACCGAAAGGATGCAGCAATCCTTCAACTCAGCCCACCGCGGGCACATGCGCGTGTGCTCACAGGTGCGTATGCACACGTGCGCACGTGCGCGCCCTGGCACAGAATGGCCAAGTGGTGGCCACGCAGGAGTCTCATCTTCTTGTATTACTACTGGGGGGCCATGAGGAGGGGTCCAGTCCTTTGAGACTGAGTTGGCTCTGTTTCCATGGTTAACCCGGTTTCAGATTGGGCGAAGGGGAAGGGCAGTGAATATCCCTTTAATTTCTCTCTCCCTCTCTCTCCTGCTCTCCATCCAGAAGCAGGCAGGACCCAAGGAGTCGTGGAGAGAAAAGAGGAAGCAGCATTAATTCTATGGAGAGCTCTCCAGTCTCCCTCCAGAAAGGCAGGACAATTTCCATTTGAAAGGGAGGACTGTTAATGAGCTCCGTTCTCCTAGCCTATCACCCCACAAGCAAAGGGGCTGCTTTGAAGTCAACATGGTCTATTATGGGTGAAATAAACCCCTCAGAACAAAGGGCAGTTCAAGTACAGACTTACAGACGCTAATGGCCCACGCTCAACCCCACTTGGGGTCCCCTGGCCGCTCCCATCTGAAGATGCCCTTGAGTCCAGGGGGACTGAACTTGGTGCCTCCCTAGGCCCCTCTGCTATTCTGGGATGGGGCCCCACACCGAGGCTTCTCATTGGTGAAAAAGCCCATCCCTCATCTTCTTCCGGTTTTAGAGAGCTGTGCATCAGGATTTTTAAAGGTTTTATCATTTTTTTTTCCTTTTCAAGTATTCACAAGGGAAAATAACACACTTATAAACGTGGTCGACTGGCCTTTTTGGCTGCCTCTGAGATGGATATTTTCTGCCTATGTGTTCAGCAAATAGCACTGAGCAGCGGTAATTGGAGAACATGGTCCAAATCCCCTCCTCTTCTCCGAGCAGGAGGAATTTGGCTTCAGATGTTAATCATTTTAGGCACGGATTTCACTTCTATTACGCTACAGTATCGGGCTGCTGTGAACCCGAGAATACACAATGCTTTTTACACAAAATGAAGAAGAAAGAAAGGGGGACTCCCCCACCCCAAGCTGGGCCTCGGTAGAGGAGTCTGTCTGCTAAAATGCGGCAGCCAGGTCCCACGGTGGCTGCTGGGCTGCTGTCAGCCCTCGGTGGGCTCCTGGAGGCACGGTGGGTGCCCACAGGCTCGCATGTGCGAGCACGTGTGAGCACAGCTTCTAACACAGTCCATCTGGACTCTGCTCCCTCGCCTCTTTCTGGAGCACTGAGACTGTCCTCGGGACAGTTTTGAGGATCAAGTCAACAAGAACTTCGAAAAATAATTCGTGCAGCATCTTTCGATTGATACGAAGAAATTAAACTCACAGTGTTGTCAATTACACACCCTCTTCAATTATACATTGAAGAGGGGCGTTGATAACTATGGAGATACTGGGAGAGGTGGATGCGTCACGCATAAACCAGCGTGTGCGGTCCTGAAGCAAACACGGAACGTCAGGCACACTGACTTTTGTGAGTACTTCTTTTACAGTATGAAAACATGTGCTTTATCATTCAGGTAATTTTTTTTTTTTTTGCTAAACTGGAGACAAGTGATGCTGTAGCAACAAATCAGAAAATGGTACCTCTCAGCCTTTCTCTGTCACCTAGAGAGTTCTCCTTCTGTAACAGATCATCTTCCGTAACTACTTGTTTACCCTGCTTGTCTGTTATTACAGGAGCGCCCCACCCCGACCTTCTCCTCCTAGGGTTGAACAAGCACATTTAAGTATCATCACCTTGCTCCCCTCAAAGTCATTAATGAGAATGAGACTGTCACTGAGGCTTCCCTGCTTCTCTCTCTTGTGCTTGTGCCCAGGACCCTATCACTGTTCACCTTTCATCTCCAACTTCTCCTGCCTCACATTCTTAATCACCTCTCTCCTTTCAGCCTGAGGAAGTGGTTCCGTGAGGTCCCCGCCACGAACTCTGCCCATCTTGGTGTTGACAGCATTTAATTCCATTGCATTTCTCCTTGTTGAGGGAAAATCACCAGGCAATAGAAGCCTTCCTCACGTTCCCTCCCAGTCGCTACCTGCTAAAGGAAACCGCCATTCTGACATCTACCAACACAGTTTAATTTCACCTGCTTTAAAACTTTGCCTAAATGAAGTTATATGTTATCTACTCTTTTGTCTGTTGCGTCTGGCTTCTTTAGCTCAATGAGTTCCATGTATTCTTTTTCACTACCGTACAATATTCTACTACACAGAAGTATTACAGTATAATTACGTGTCCTGCTATTGATGGATGTCAGTGGGTGCCCTCCAAGTTCTGGCGATTACAGATAGCACTGCTGAGAACAATCTTGTGCATGCCCTTGTGCATGCATGGCTGCATTTCTGTTGAGTAGCTGTCTCGGGATGGAATGGCTCGGTCACAGACTATGTGAGTGCTCAGCCTTATTAGACCCTCAAGCAGATTTCCAGGGGGCTGCATCAACTCATGCTCTGACCAGCAGTGATTAAGTTGTTTGGCATCTTGTCAACTCTCTGGCAGTGTCATTTCCCCCCACCCTCCATTCTGGTGGTTAAGCAGTGGTATCATTTTGCAGTTTGAAAATTGCAATTCTTTGATGACTAATTATGTTGAACACTGTTTAATATGCTTCAAAGCCATTTGTTGAAACTTTGCAATGAAATGTACACATCAGTTCTTTGACTTTTTTTGTTTTTTATTTTGGTGTTCACAAATTTTCTTTTTAAACTTTTTTATTTTGCGGTAACTGTAGATTCACATGCAATTATAAAAAAACAACACTGAGACTGAGTCTAGCCTTTACCCAGTTTCCCCCAAAGGTGACATCTTGCACCATATAGTGGAGTGTCAGCACCAGGACACTGACACTGATGTAGCCAAGACACAGGACATCTCCCTCGCCCCAAGGACTCTTCATGTTGCCCCTTGGTTACCATACCCTCCTCTTCTGACTCCATGCCTAATCCTAGGTAACCACTCATCTGTTTTCCATTTCTATAGTCTGTCATTTCAAAAATGTATGAATGGAACCACGTGATGTATAAGCTGTGGAGATTGGCTTTTGCCACTCATCATAACTCCTTGGAGAGGCATCCAAGCTGTTTTGTATGTCAATAGTTCATTCCTTTTTAATTGCTGAGTACTATTCCCTAATGCAGATAGAGCACATTTTTTTAACCATTCAACCGTCCTCCAATTTTTAGCTCTGAATATTATGTATATGTGCCTATACATATAACCATATATCATTTAATTGTATATGCTTGTGTTTCTCGATTCTTTATTTTATCCTTACATCACGAGTTTTAGTCATTGATTTGGGAAATCCATCTTTACCTTATTCAAGTCTAACACATTTTTTACTTCAAGAGTGTCATTTGCGTTTGCATATAAATATTAAAACTCGTTTGTCAACTTCACACACAAAAAAACATCTTGGGATTTTAAGAGTGGGGTTTTACTGACTTTCTAGGGAACTGATGGAATCACACTTGAGTCTGTGAATCGGTGCTCATAGTGTGTATTTTCACTCATTTCAATCTCCTGTAACTTCCCTCAGTGATTTGCTGTTTTCTGTGCCGAGACTGCACGTCTTTGAGCAGGTTTATTCCTACGTATGTGATTCTTGATGTGATTATAGCTGGTGTCAGTGAACAAAAATCACATTCCACTTGTTTATTTCTAGTGTGTAGAGATGCAAATTTTGATTTTTGTACATTCACCTTGAACTCAGATGCTGTGACAAATTCACATATTAAACCTAATAATTTATCTGTAAGATTGTCTACGTACATAATCATGTCACCTGAAGATAATGAGCTCTGGTTTTCTTTTCCAACACGCGTTTTTCTCGCTTTATTGCACTGCTTAGGGTGTCTAGCACATGTTCTCATGCCAGGGATCACAGGAAACACTTTTGTCTTTTTTCCAGTTTTGGGGGGGAGGTTTCAATATTTCATCAATAATTATGGTCTCTGCTGGTGTGTGTGTCTGTGGGTGTCCTTTGTCAAATGAAGGAAGTTCCCTTCTAGTTCTAATTTGTTCAATTTTTGTTATAAATGAATGCTTAATTTTATTAAATTCATTTTCTGCATCTGCTGTAATAATTGCAGGTTCCTCGCTTTGTTTTGTCAATATAGTCCGTTACATTGACCGACTTTTAAATGTTACACCAACATTGCATTCCCAAAATAAACTCCATGGGGATGTGAACTTGATAGCTTCCCTTTACTTTGAGACTTTTATAATGAGATAGGTAGGGATACTAATGAGAATGTAATTTTAAAATACTGTATGAGGATATGTTGACATTGGCAAGATCTACATAACTCAGTAAACAAGTATTTTCTAAATGACCATTGGCATAATATTGTGAAATCATGTATGTGTGCAAGACCCACTCAATGCATAAGACAGATGATGGATTTTAATGTAACGGGTATATGAAACGTATTCACATGTGTTCAGAGTTCACATTGCAATTAACTTTTAAAAAACTACACCTGCCAAATTTTGGTGTACTATCAAAGAAGACCTACACAATCTTCTGACAAGGCTATTAAACTGCTTCTTTTTCCAACTACGTATCTATGTGAAGCTGGATTTTCTTTATACGCTTCAGCCAAAACAAAATACCACAACACATCACATTGAATGCAGCTGCAAATATGACAATGCAGCTGCTTCCCATTAAGCTAGGCATTACAGATATTTTAAAAAATGCAACACAATGCCAAACTGTTCACTAAATATTTTGCCTTAGAAAATAGAATTTTTTTCTAAAATGATATTATCAGTGTTAACATGTAACGGATTCATTATTGTTATTTTAAAAAAGTAATAAATATCTTTAAAAGTCTCAGTTTTAATTCAGGATATGGTAAATAATGACTGGTATTATTCACATAGACAGAAGTTCTTTGGGATCCTCAAGGTTTTTTAAGACTATGAGAGTGTCCCAAGACCAAAAAGTTTGTGCCTCTGGTTTAGATCATAATTTTTCAGCCTTTTCACGTGTTTAGTATATTCATTTAAGGCTATCCATTTTTTGCTAGGTACTACTTTATTTGCAAACATTGATATCACTTGTCTTCATTATTACTTAGTCCAAAATATTTTCTAATTTCCATTATGATTTCTTCTTTGATTGTATGTTATTCAGAATTATATTACTTAATTTTTAAACAATTAGAAGTTATTGAGAAGGAATTTCTGGTTATCTTTTTGTTATTGACTTCCAGCTCAGTTCCCCTCTGATCATAGAATATATTATGTATACTGAGACTTGCTTTACAGTGCAATGTATATTCTATACTAAGAAACGTTTTGCATGCACTTCTAAAGAGTATATATCCTGAAGTTGTTGAGTGTGGCATTCTATGATGTCAAATCAGTCAAATTTGTGAACTGTAACTTTCAATTCTTCTCTGAACGTACTGATTTTACTTTCTTCTGCTTATTCTGTCTTCTACTGAGAGAAGTAGATTAAAATATCTAAATTTGTCGATTTCTATGGTTTTACTTTTACTTCTGTTTGGTTGGCTTTATATATTATGAAACCACTTGATTAAGTGGAACACATTTAGAATTATCTTGCTGTTGAACTGTCCCTTTAATCATTATAAAACCTCTCTCTATTTCTAATAACACGCCTCGTCTTAAAGTCGACTCTGTCTGACATGAACATAGGTACAGGAGTCTTTTGAGGGGCTGATGTTTGCATGGGATCTTTCCTTTCATTCTTTTATTCTGAACTTGACTGTGTCCTTACAACTAAAACAAGTAGCATTTAGCATAAGGGTCAGCAGCATGGAGTTAAGCTTTAAAAGTTTCATTGAAAAGATAATACCGATCTTTCAATTGGCACATTTACACCATTTACATTTAATGTAAACTTTGGTATGTAGGATTTATATTCAATCTCTTATATGTAGTTTTATTTTGTTTCCTCTATTTTTCTCTCTCCTGATGACAATTAATGAAATAAAGCATTATTTATTCTTTAATTGTCACCTTCTGTCAGCTTGTTGCTTACGTGGTCTTTAATTTTTCCTCTCATGGTTATTCTAGAGATTATCGGTGGGTCTGGGTGACTTGCACATTCTAGACTTAGAAGAGTCAACTTCGGATTAAATCTTTTACCATTTCTCCAACATTTCAAGGACATTATAACACTTCACTTACATTTGTGTCCCTCCTCCTCATTTATGCTATTGTTGTTTTGTATTTTTATTCTATGTATACTTAACCTCCTTGAAAACATTATTATTGTTATTTTAAACAATCACTATTCCTTCAAATTTACCTCCACTTTTATCCCCCTCTCCTTTTAATTGAGATGTAATTGGCATATGACATTATATTAGTTTCAAGTGTACAACATAATGATTCAGTATTTGTCTTGTGAAATGATCACCACCATGAGTCTAGTTAACATCTTCACCACACGGTTACAGAACTGTTTTTCTTGTGATGAGACCTTTAAGATCTATTCTCCTAGCAACTTTCAAATGTGCAATAAAATTGAATTTAGCTATAGCCACTATGTTGCACATTATGTCCTCATGACTTATTTATTTTGTAACTGGAAGTTTATACCTTTTGACTCCATTCACTCATTTTGCCCATGTCCCACCTCCTGTCTCTGGCACCGCCAATCCATTCCCTGTATCCATGAGCTTTGCTGTTGTTTTTTAAGCATAAATATAGTTGATTTGCAATATTGTATTAGTTTCAAGTGTACAGCATCATGATTCAGTATTTTTGCAGATTATACTCCATTAAAAGTTATTACAAGATCGTGGCTATAATTCCCTGTGCTCTACAATATATCCTTGTTGCTGATCTATTTTACACATAGTAGTTTGTGTCTCTTAATTCCATAATCCTAACTTGCCTTTCCTTCTTTCCCTCCCCACACTTGTAACCACTTGTTTGTTTACTGTATCTGTGAGTCTGTTTCTATTTTGCTGTATACATTTGCTTTATCTTTTAGATTCCACATATAAGTAATAGCACACAATTTTTGTCTTTATGAAATTGCTGGATCACACGGTAGTTCTTTGATATTTATTTTAGTATGGGTGTACTGTAAATAAATATTCTCATTTTTCAAACTTCCTGTGTTCTTCATTTTCAAAAGATATTTCAATGAGCATAAATTCCTAAATTAGCTATTAGTTTCTTCTGGCGTTTTAAAGATTTCTCGCCATTGTCTTATGGCCTTCTTTATACCTTTGCCGAAAAAATGTTGTCCATTTTATTATTTTTCCTTTGTTTATCCTTGGCTGCTTCTGCTAGTGCATTTTTTTTCTGTCTTTGATTTTTAGTTTTAGTATGAAGTGGCTTTTGTGTTTATCCTTTTTCAGGTTTTGTAGAACATCTTGGAATTCTTCTGCCAGAGTTGGAAAATTCTCAGTTGCCGCCTCTTCAAATGATGCTTTTATCTAACCTTCCTAGTTAACTGTATGCTAGACTTCTTTATCATGTCTCATGTATCTGTTATGTTTTCTGTTTTTCCCTCTGTGCCAGTTTTGGGTACTGTGTATTGACCTGTCATCGTTCCACTAATGACCTCTTCTGCTGTGTCTAGCCTTCAGTTAAATCAATTGATAGAAACTCTCAAGTTCTCTGTTGTATTTCACTATGATTTTTTTCTAATAGATTCCAGTTTTCTGATGAAATTTTTTTCCCATTTATTTTCTTAAATGTGTTCATTATAATTCAAGTTCCTATCTGATTACTCTGATATCTGGATCACCTGTGAGCCTGTTCCTACCAACAGGTTTTTCTCTTGATTTTTTGATGATTTACTCCTGTTGCATGTCTCACCTGTGAAGTTTTTACTCGAATGCCGAGACTTCATGTAAAAATAGTAAAGCTTTTGGATAATGTTGTGATTTTCTTCTTGAAGGGGACGAAGTGGGGAAGGAAGACCTTGACCTTGTCTAGGCTGGGTTTCCAGCTGTGGGAGGGGTGACCTCGTCATGCTTGGCCCTCCTTCCTGGGCTGTAGCTTTTTCAGGAATCTCAGCTGGGAGCCCGCAGTGCTTACCAGGGCCCTGGTGCCTTAGTGGGCTCCGAACTTCAATTTTTGTCTCTCCAGTGCTATGCGTCTGCCAAAATCCCTGCTTAGCTTTTAAGCCTCTTAGCAGCTGCTTTTCTCTCGGTTTCTCCTCCTTTGCCCTGTGTTCACATCCATTGCTCAGCACTGGCAAATGCCCTGGGGAGAATTGGGTGCAGAATAACACGCTTCCTTCTCTTGGGGTTTCCTTTACATGAGATTCTTGGCCTCTCACTTTCTGGCTGCACTGCCTTCCAACTGTCCTCTCGGCCCACCGAGGCTTTGCTGGGCTACCGCTTTCCCTTTCAACTCTGTTTCCGATGCTGTAAATTGGCAAATACCCCAGTGGGAAGAAAGCATCAGTGAACAGAGGACTCACCCCAGTGCTTTCCCCTTCCCTCTGAGACTTCGAACGCTCAAGTCCTGGCTGTCTTGATTGGTTTCCAATGTCCTCAAGCAGATTTTTTTCCTGTTTGGCTTTTATAGTTGTTCTCAATATCAGGGTCATGTCACTCTGCTACAGACTCCTCTGTCCTTGCCAGAAAGCCTCACTTCTTTGTGTTTCCTTAAAATTCCTTCAAATTTTGCTTTGCGCTCAGTCCTAGGGGCACCCTGGACTTGGAATGTTCTTGGGGGAGAATGAGGTAGATTTGCTCTGGGGCTTGATATTTGAGAAGGGGTCATATGCTGTTTGTTTTTCTGTGGATTTTGTTTTCCTGATTGAAATATCCTTTGTTGTCCTTAAAATGCCAAATTAGCGGTTACATTCATGTCTCAAATAGAGGCGAGGTGTGTGGACATCACAGCCTCCATCTTGGATGAAGACGGATTGCACGCATTCCCCCGGGGAGAGCTGGGTTGGGAGATACGGGAGACACTGGACACACGGGCCCTGGCCTGGGTGGCCCTGGCAGGTGCGCGGCCAGACGTGTGCGGCCTTGTCTTTTCCTTTGACTGGCCAGCTTCTACTCCAGGCTGCTTCTGGGTAAACCCCTGGACTTAATGCTGTCCACGTGGGAGAAAACTTGAAAGCAGGGTCCCCAGGAACCTCATACCTTTGGGTCTAGGCTCATCTGAGAAGCACGCTCAGTTCTAACAGTGAAGCACCTCAGTTATCTGCCTTGGGTTCTCGCTGTGGAAACAAACCAGTTCCGGGGCATCACCTCATGGTGCCAGCAGGAACTATGATCCTGGCGGTTTCTCCTCCACACCCCTGGCTCCCAAACAAACAGGTCTCAGATCTTTGCTTCTGTGTGACCCTGAGCATTTTAAAGCCTGCGTTTACTTCCACCAGCTAAAGGTGCCGTCACGACAAAGCCCTTTGCTTATTTTCCAGCTCTGTCTCTTCCTTCTCCTGGCTCGGAGGCTGGATGAGGGTTGGCTTCATTCCATGGCCTTCTTTCTTCCTGCGTTCCTGGCACCGAGTGCTGGAACAAAGTTGAAGTTGCCACTTAAATTTAGGAAGCCGGGAGGTATGAAATGAGGACTGGTTCCCTTGGAAAATCTCTATTTTGCCTAGTTTACAACCTGGAGTTCCTGACTAATGAGATAATAAGCTCGTGGCACCACTGGCGGCGGGGGTGGGGGTGCGGGGAGCTCTGACATGTTCTCTTTATGGACACCTTTGGCATTTGGCACGGCCTAGGGGACCCCCTTTCCAAGTGATTTTTTACAATCTATTCCACGAAACCAAATATTGTTGAAATAGCTGAAATTAAGTTATCAGATACTGAAAAAAATCATGCTGATGGTATAGACAACATAGCACGTTTATGGTATGCGCCTCGTTAACACATTAGTGAAGGGGAGGCTCTGGTGGGAGGTAATCCACACTCTGCAGAGGGGGAGCCAGGAATTACTGCCATTTCGTGTCGTGTTGTGTCTGGAAGCGTCTCTTGGTCTCCGTCATGACTGCTAATACCACCACGGTTTGTGGCTTACACTCAGAATTAAAGACGGGCCGCATTTCACTAACTTTTCCCATGCAGGCGTATGAAGCCCTGCACTCCCCGTGGGTTAGCACCCCAGTAAGGATTGCCGTGCCTCTGAGGCCTGGGGCGGGAGTGTCTGTGGCCGCACGTGGGACGCGAGCAGGCGGGGCAGGTCTTGTGGCGCTGGGATGCTGAGCTGGCCTCCTTTCCTTGGGAGCCCAGAGAGCAGGCTGAGTCCATCCAGCATTTCTTGAGCAGCTACTGTTTAATGCCCCATGCTTGTTGGTCCCCGTCCCTGGGTGCCCCCTGGGCCCTTGGGTCCCAGCTTCTCTGCACAGATGGGGACGCGGTGCTGTCTGAAGGCCCTGCACTCCCAGCTCCAGCCAGCGCCCCGGGGGTTCCATCCGTCACAGTCACTCTGCCCGAAGGACAGCAGCATCAATGCTGTTGTCAGCCTGGAAGAGCCGGGCTCACCATTAAAGAGCAGGGACAGCGGTCCTGTCCTGCGGTGTGTTCGCACGCACGCACATGCACGCACATGCATGCACACACATGCGCACACACAAAGAGACACAGCCACACATACATGCACACACACACACACAAGCTCTGCCCCCACACCCACACCCACAGTCACCTCGGGCCAGTCTTTGAGCCTCTGAGTGGACTTCCCTTCAACAGCACGGGTCACAGAGGAAGTGGGCTGGGGTCAGGCAGGGACATTTGTAAAACAGTAGGAAAACAGAGCAGCTCCTACCCGGGGTCCTTGTGACCTGTCCCGTGAGCAGGCGGAGGCCAGAGCAGAATGTACAGTTCAGGATGCCGAACACCACCCCTCCTGCCTCACCTGAGGAGG
The DNA here is from genome assembly GCF_048564905.1 of Vicugna pacos. Taxonomy (NCBI): domain Eukaryota; kingdom Metazoa; phylum Chordata; class Mammalia; order Artiodactyla; family Camelidae; genus Vicugna; species Vicugna pacos. The sequence goes on along the minus strand of NC_132997.1, from coordinate 99,012,786 downwards.
GACCAGCATCGCATGACTCAGCCGTGCTCATCTGCCCACACTGACCTCAGCCCTACTCCCGCGCATGGGTGTTTTAACAAGGTTGAAACCGGTGCCTGTGCCAGATGGATTATTTCTCACCTTCCCTTGCAACATAAGTATTTCCTTTGTATCTACATAGTCTTCCTAGTTAAACTATTTTATTTGTTTTATTGCCCTAGACATATGTAATCACTGTAGACGAATAAGAACATACAGAGAATTATGAATAACAGAATTTTTGTATATTTCCAGAACCCATGGAGAGGTGCCATTAACATTTTGTGTATTTCCTTTCAGAATGTTTATGATACATATTCATATATATTTTTCTTTTCAAAAATAGGACTTTCCTGTAATTGTTTTTTTGTAGCTTGCTTTTTCCACATTTACTGGATCTCGAATTTCCCCAGGTGAATTACGTTTATTTCTGCAACATTTTTCTTAACGGCGCCCAGAATTTCATGGTATGGCTCAACAAACACAGCGGTGAGGATAGTAATAGAATTCAAACCAGCTTTGCGCCGACTCTACGTGTCTCGTTGGATGGAGTCCTCACGAGATTTCTGAGAGGTGGCGACTGCGGCTCTCTCTTCTAGGATACTTACAGGCACCTCTGGCCCCAGAGTTAGATTATTTCTAAGTTTCTGATTTTATGAGTAACACTGTGTGGACTTCATAACATAATTTTTTTGATTTATCTTAGTTTTCCTTCAGAAAAATTCCTAGAAATGGAATCAGCCGGCCAAAGACCATGCATATTTTAAATAAACTTTATGTGCATTGCCAAAGTTCCTTCTAGAAAGATTTTACAAGTTGAATTTTCACCCAGAACCATGACAGTGGCCCTTCCCTTCCTCCAGGTTAATGGGGACCCTGATACCATCATTAATAAGCAAAGCAAAACAAAACAGATGAAACTCTCCTAGCAGGACTGCAGGGACGCAATCAGAACCCTGGATAATTGGGCACCTGTGATGTTTATTTCAGAAGCTTATTAACCATTCGTAATTCTCTTTTGTGCATCATCTTGCCATGTCGTTTGCCTTGTTCACTGTTCCTCTTTGTCTTACTGATTTGTGAGTGTTCTTTTTATCTTAAGGCTAATCACATGGGCTAGTCCTATACGTAGCAACCGTCTTCTCTCGACTGGCTTCCATTTTAATTTGTTCTCAGGCATTTCCCCCTTCAGCAGTTTTTTCATTTTTATTTAGACAAACCACTAATAATTTCTCTTCTTATTTAGGTCTTGTGCTTGGACAGGCCTTTCTCACACTGAACTTGGACATTAAAAAAATCATGTATATTTATTACTTGTCTTTATGTGTTTTTTATTTACTTTTCATTTCATTTGGAACTTATTTGTTGTGAGACATGAGATAAGGATTTAGATTAATTGAAAAAAAAAGGTAACCAATAATTTTGCACCAGACATTGAATAATCTGTCCATCCTGCATATATTTGAAATCATGCAATTGTTTTCTTAATTATCTCAGAGATGAGTTTTAGTCTGAGTTCTTTGTCCAGCTGCGGTCATCTGGGTTTTCTAGAGTCACATGGTTTGGTGCGTGTGATTGGCGTAGTAGTATATATTGGCACGTGAAAGTGGAAGTTCTCCCCCATTGCTATTATTTTTCAAGCTTTCCTTGTTTTTGTGGGAGTAGGGGTTCTTGCAGGTGAAATGCTCTGTTTACCATTAACAGCTGCATGATATTTATTAATCAGTACATCACTTTTGTAAAACAATGTCTAATAATAGCTTAGCGTCTTGAGATTTTTCTAGACGGAAGATATTTGAATCATCAGCTTTTGCTTTTGTTGAATCCACAGTACATTCCTGGGTTTAATATTTGGGGGAAGAGTCTCATCCTTTTCCTCCTATTAAGTTGTCAGCCAAAATTGCCTCCTTCTGTCCATCCCTGAACACGTCCTTTGCCTTCCTCACTTTGTCACCATCGTCCTCACTCTCTGGGTGCAACTTTGACTCCACTTCTCTTCTCAGCTTTAAATCAGAACTCAGCTTGGGTGAGCCCCAGTCTCCCTGAGGGTATTGGTTATCGAGAGACTGTTGTGTGTTGTCCGTTTAGATCAGCACGTCCGTCTTTGACACCTGCCACGTGATACAAGAGCCCAGATAATGTGGGAACTCTAGCCCGGGGCCCTCCCTTCTGTCCTGTCCTTTGTCACCGGGCTACCAATAGGGTCTTCCTATCTTTTGTGTTTGCTTAATAAGTCTTGAAAATGTGTCAAGAACAAGAAAGCATGGGAAGAGAAAGAACACAGGAGCAAGGAGTTACATCCTCCTGTGCCCGACCTCGGAGTCTACCATGTCCCATGATCTTGGCTAGCTTAAAAATGAGCAGAAGTCAACTGTATATTTGAACCCCAAACTATTTGGGGCAACAAGGAGAGATGGAGAAGTCTAACATCAGAGTGAACCCCAGGACAAGCAGCGTGAGAGCTAAACTCTCTGCCTTCACTGTGTGGGCGCCTCTCTCCTGGACCTGGAGGGGTCAGGCCGGGTCCCCCCCCAGGGGTAACTGCCTCCCCGGCATGGAGGCTGGTGCAGGTGCAGCCGAAGGCCTCACTCTGAAGTCGGGCTCCACCTGCTCAGCCCCGAGGGGCTGGAGGGCATGAACGAAGCTGCCAGCTGGCACTTCTCTGGTCTTACCAGCAGCCCCGGGGTGCAGGGGGGAGAAACGGGAACCGTGCCCTCAGGATGGCATGGCCTTGGTCCCTCTGCAGGTCACCACTGAGCGCCCCGACCCCAGATGTCTGGAACAATCCACTCTGCCCCTGGGTGATGGAACCCATTTCAGCATGCCCGTCTCTGGCTGGTTTCAGAGAAGAATTGCTCTGTTTTCCTACTGTTTTGCAAATGCATAAAAATGGCTAGAAATTTTGGTCACCATGTGAGTCCTTTTATTACATCGGAAAAGTAGGAAGGGTGTTTTTAGTTCAAACAAATAGCGTTGCAGGCACAATATGTTACATTAAGAAAGGCTAATTGTGTGTTATTAGACATAATCAGAAACACGACGTGAGGCTTGTCCTGTTGACATGGCGTGCTAGGTGTCTTAACGTGGCTCAGCAGGCTGCCGTGTTTGCACACTGCTTAAACTTTCTCATCGATGAGCTTTTGCATGATAACTAGAATATTAAAAATATATGAAAAGTGGCCTCACGCGTCTCGGCAAATGCAAGCCTGGGTTCCTGGGAGGCAGCTCCCCTCCGCAAAATGGCAGGTTGCAAAGCCTCAGCGGCCACTCCAAGGCTGTCCGGATCAGGGCAGAGCTGCAGGCCGGCTCCCTGCCTCCCGGGGCCCTGGGCCTCCCACGCTGAAGCCCTGCCAGCATCCGGCAGGCCATGAGGCATGGTGGAGGGAGATGCTCTTTGATCCTAACAGCTATTCCTTGGGTGGCAAAGCTGTAGCTGCCTGTTCCTGACTCCCTGCTACATCCCCACCATGTTCTCCACATTCTTCCCTCTCTCTCTACCACCCCACTCTGGAAGGTTCTGGAAGGTTCCTAAGAAGAGGGCAGGCCTCCTAAGATAGCTTTCTCTGGGTGTGAGGACTTGCACTCATTTATTTGCTACAAAGCAAGGGACAGAAAACATTCTGCTTTCAGGCAAATGGGTCTACAGTCCTCCATTACCCTGGGTTTTCTTTAAACAGTAAGAGATGCTTTGAGCAGAATGTTTTAAAAGCAGATGTGATGCTCGCCTCTCTTGCCCACAGCACATCCAGCCCTATTCCTGTGAGATGCTCTGTCTCGGGCAACACCATCTCCTGCTCTGCCTGCTGAAGCACATTGCTTAAATAAAGAAGAAAGGAAAAAGAAATGGAAAGGAAAGGAAAAAAAAGTGTCCTTCATTAACCAAAGAGATCACCTGGAATGGATCATTTGCACACTGGGGATAGCAGTGATTTAGAGCATCCGCCGCTTCCACGTATTGACATTTGTGGTTCGTGGTGGCAAAACCAAGCTGCCGAGTGAGAGGGGACGGCCTCCCCTTGCTATTTGCCGTGGTGGCAGAGCGGACACTTGGCCCATCTGCAGGTTTACATGACACATAGGAAGAAGGGCCAGGTAAGAGCCAAGCCCAGCTCACGCCAGTACGGCCTCTGGAGAGATGGAGCCTTGGCGACCAGGAAGCCTTGAAGAAGGAGCCTTCCTGTTGCTGCTGTAGCAGAGTCCCTCAAATCTATGGCTCAAATCAGGGCAAGTGTGCTGTCTTACAGTTCCGGAGGTCAGAAGCCCCAGATCAGTCTCGCTGAGCTAAGGTCAAGGTGAACAAGGCTGCTTCCTCCTGGAGGCTCCAGGGGAGAAACCCTTCCCTTGCCTCTTCCAGCTTCTAGAGGTCGCTGCATCCCTTGGCTCGTGTCCCCTTCCTCATGTCGCTCCAACCTCCGGCTTCCCCCCTCACATCTCTTATCCTCGTTATGATCCTGCCTCCTTCTTAGAAGGACTGTGGTGATGGCATTTAGGGCCCAATCCAGGGTCCTCTCCCCACCTCCAGGTCTTTGTTTTAATCACACCAGCAAAGCCCCATTTACCATGGAAGGTGACATATTCCCAGGTACTGGGCAGCAAGACAGGGACGTTCTGGGAAGTCTTTTTCAGGCTGTCAAGCAACTAAAACAAGAGTATTAAAGTTAAGGGGAGGGATGGCTGGATGTGTTGGGAGGTCATGATCAGCCAGTGCTGTCTGCTCTGAACATCAGTCTGACTCCAAGAAGGAAGAGAGAAGCAGGCAGGGGCCAGCGGGCAGCGACTGGCTTAAAACAGGATGAGATTTCAAATCTGGCCCCTTCGGTACAGCTGAGACGGAGAGCTCCTAGGCACTTGTGGGGCCGAGCCGGTGGTGACCGTCAAGGTGATTAGGTGCAGAGGGCGGGCAGGCCAAGCCATCCCAGTCCCCTCCAGGCCCCGCAGAGCCACACGCCCCCTTAGAGCCAAGCCTGTTGATCCCCGGCTGGAAGCGGGCACCCCGGTGAACGAAGCTGAGTTTTCTGACAGTCTTCCCCCATGAAGTGCACTTGCTGTAGTTTTTCATAATTATCTGAGCAAAGATTTGTTTCCAGGGGAGCCGGGAGCTGGGAGATGAGATCATTTAAGATGATTCCCCGAGGTGGCCTTAGAAATAACAGGCACAGTAATAATTGCTTTTGGATTTGTTTATATCTCTGAAAATTCCAGACGTTTAAGGTGAATTACAGATAAATTCGCAGGTGTTAGGTAATTTTTCTAGGTTCAGACAGCATTCACAGTCTGGATTCTTTTAGGGTGGTAGGCAGAATTCTAAGATGCCCTTTCTGCAAATCCCCACTCCTGGGGCCGCCCCGTGCAATCCCCTCCTGCAGGGAGGGCGGGACCTGAGTGAGATGGGAGGTTGCTTCCATGACCAGGGGACAGCCTTTGGTAGAAGTGAAGGGTTCCTGCATTTGTAATCAACTCCCCTAATCAGCTTCACTTTGAGTTAATTCAAGGGAGCTTCTTCTGAGTGGGCCTGAGTGAGTCGGATGAAAGCTTTTTAAGGAGGGACTGGGTCCTTCCTGTTGGCTTTGAGGAAGAGGCTGCTGTGTCGTTGGAGAGTCACTGCAGGGTGGGGGTGCTCTGTGACCCGAGAAAAGCCCATGACTGACAGCCAGCAAGCAAGTGGGGACCTCAATCTGACAACCACAGGGAACTGAATTCTGCCAACAACCACATGAGCGTGGGAGAGACCCCCTCCCAACCTCCAGAAACATGCAGCCCCGCTGACACCTTGATTGCAGGCTGAGACCCTGAACAGAGGCCCCAGCTAAGCTCTGCTTGGACTCCTGACCCACGGAACCCGTGAGCTCATGAATGTATGTTGTTTTTAGTGGCTAAATTTGCGGTGATTTTTTATGCAGTGATGGGAAAACAGCACACTGAGGTAACAGCAGATGCACAGAGATCAACCTGACCGTTTCCAGGATAGTTGACTTCAGTGGACCTGCACAGACAACCCCCTCCATGGCTCTGTGGATTTAAGCAGAAGAGGGAAGCGGAGGGTTACAGGGCACTGGGTGTGCACAGGGCCAGCGAACCCACAGGTCTCCACGGAGAATCCGAGAGATACCATGGAAAACCAAATACGACTAAAAATGAAAATGTTCCGGCGTCTCAGAAGTGGCTCAGAAGTGGCTCTGATGAGATTTTCCCCAGGAATAACTTTCCATTTTTAAATAATATTGTCTTGATTGCACATTCTTATTCATCAGGACCGTGTTCCTCTGCCAAAACAAAGAACAAAAGCACTCTTTAGAAGATAAAATTGGTCTTTGTTTCCACCGAGCCAGGGGTCTCCTAGTCCCCACACTTATAATAAGAGCCCAGATTTCAAAGAAATCTGATTATCGATGGCCTACTTTTTTCAACGTGGTAGCGTGTCAATAAATTGGAAAATACTTCAGTTTGTAGATTTCCCCAAGCATTCTGGAGAGATCCTTAGACAATTTGCCAAATAAACTGAGTTAATTGCTTCATAGAGTAGAGCTATGTCAACTCTTTAGATACACATATGACAGGCGTCCATAAATACAAGACAGACGTATTTGTCCATACAGTGATGTGTAGGATAATTATTTTTATTATGTGGACTTCCAAGTTGAAATCAAGATAATCTCAGTTGTACGAATGACAGGCATGCCCTTAACTGGTTGTCAGAGGAGCGAGAAGGGAAAGCTCTGGGTTATTTTCTGATTTTTCTCAGCTCTTCCTCATGCCTGGAATGTAAATCTCAGGGCACCATAAAATTGAATAAAAAATGTAAGTTTAAATTATTTTTTATTTTAAGTTGGGTAGAAGCGTAATAGAAAAAGATCATCAAAAACAATGAGAAGAAATAATTGTTAATTTCTACAGTACCTGGAAACAGAAGCCCAAGAGAATAAATGGAATAAAGATACTATTAAAATTTCCTCTTTTATTGTGTCTTCTCTGCCAGAGTAATTGTTGCTGTGTCCAATACATGCAGGGGACAATTTACTAGCTGCTTTCTGTTAGCTTTCAACATTAACATATACAGAAATAAAATGAATAGCAAGCTTTCTTTGCTTAATTAAATGACTGACAAGGCATAGATGTTGCTGGACCAACTCTTGCACGTAATATCTAAAAGCTGCAGGAACCAAACAGAAACACGATAAGCAATGCAAACTTCCTCCTTTATTAAGGGAATATTGATGCAATATTATAGATTATTTGTCAGTACAGCACATAAGAAGGGGCACATGGTTTTTTTCCCTGCAAGAATTATATATTAGTATTCAGAAGGAAAAAAAGCCATAATATATCATTTACACACAGGATTAAAGGTTTCTGTCGACTCTTTCCTCTGTAAAATCACGCATTCTTCATGGGGCTCTCCAGCTTGGATTTTTTAACGGTGCAATAGTGTGGAGTGGAGGGAACAAGATACAGGAAAATTACTGAAGACTCACCAGCTTGTTCCAAACCCTGGATTTCCTCCACGAGTTTTCTAGAAATAGAAAATTGACCTCATTAGGAGCTTCAGGTGTATTCAAAGCTGGGTCAGCCCAGCAAGCCGTGTTAACTAGCTGTGATAAATGCTGCCCCCAAATAAAATGAATAATAAAAAGTGTCCTTTTTTTCTGAAAGCAGGCTATGTGTTATTTCCTCTCTCTGTGCCTGTCTCCCCTACACACACACACACACACACACACAAACACAAACACACGTATGTGTATGTATGCATGTGTACATAAAAACACCCATTACATTTGTGTATAATTATTTAGTCCAAAAGCAGCCCTTTGAGGTGGGCATTATTCATACCCCCATTTTATAGATGGGGAAACCGAGGCACAGAGGCTCCAAGACAGTAAATGCCTCTAGGCAAAATGAAATGGGATGGGGGAAGCTGTGCTGGCGTCAGGTGACTAACGGGTCTATTCATTCAGCAGGTATTTACTGAGCACCTATTGTGTACTAGACACTCTTGTAGGGACTGGGGACACACAATGAACACGACCAACCCAGCCCATGTGCCCTCAGAGAGCCAACATTCCAGATTGTTTGTAATAATTTATTCCCTGGTGTGATAACGCCACCACTCCAGCCAAACTCTGCAGATTAATTACATCCCAGGGAGGTTAATTAGGTATCCCAGGAAATCCGTGGCTGAGTTACAAGTCGGTCTGGGAGGCTCTGGGACTGGCGAAGCGGCGCCCAGCTCCGTGACTGTGTGCTGTGCTCGGGTGGGCTTTGGGTGCTGTGCGTGGGGTGGGGCTGGATACCACGTGCTCCCTACGCCCGTTCCTGCCAGCTGTAAACGGTCCCTCCTGCTCTTCCCTGGTTCTCTGATTTGGAAACTGCAAAGCCCTGAATAAAATACAAGGCGTGTTTACAGGTAAATTGACCAGTGTTTGGCTTATCAGCCAATTCAAGAAAGCCTCTCCCTACGTGGTGGTTAGTTAGAACTTTTGCAACAGGGGTGGACTCCAGCGGGCAGAGGCTTCATTTTACGACCCTAAAAGTCGGGGACTTCCAGGAAGCAGCCTCTCGAGCTGGAAGATCTCTGGGCCACTCCCTGTTCCACATGTCTTTGGACTTACCAGTGGCACTTCCTGCACTCACCATGATTTCTCCCAGCTGCCCGTCTGGTGGTACCAGAGCAGACCCACTGACAGGCAGACGCAGACAGGTTTACAGCGGGTGTGTGTAGCATTGCCGGCAGCGCACCAGCTCCTCAGAAGAGCGTTGTGGCCGCGACGACACAGTAATTCACATTTCCAGTATTGCTAATAAAATTTAACAAATGGAAAACCCAAATGTCAAACAGGCAATAATCCTGATGGTATTTCTCCTAGGCTGAGTAAAGAAAATCATACTGACTTTAATTGGTTAGAATAAAGAAAAGAAGCGAGAGGAAAAAAATTTAAAACCCTCCTTCAGTTACAGTGGCTCAACTAGAAGGACAGTGAGTACAACTTTACTAAAAGTAGGTGGGAATGCCGCCGCGTGCCTGGGGGAGGAGCTACCTAGGGATGGTGTAATTGGCTTGAATTGGTTATGAGGGTGATGAGCAGCGCCTGCCCGCGTAAACGAGGGCCTGCCTGAGATTCCGGACCAATGCAAGTGCAGCTTGCATTTCGTGGGCCAGGGCGCCGTGTTTCACGAAGGTCAAGTTGTAAGGGACGAGGAGTGAAGTTTACTGAGCGCAAGGCGCTGTGGGGCTTCGCAGGAAACCTCGCGTATTCAGCCTGTCGGACAACATCTTTGTATTTGCTCCTGCAATCCCCCTGCCTCTGCAGTTTCCATTCACCCATTTTCCAGATAGAGAGTGCGAGGAACGCCACTGAAGCCATTGCGCTTTCTGGAATGTCCTTGAAGATTTTTAGATCATGCCTTTGGATTACCAGCCCTGTGACACTCTCGGGAGAAAATGTGGATAATGATTCTGGTGATCTCGCTGAATAATCCCCGAGTTGTAGTTTGTCACAACTGGATTTGATGCAGCCGACGTTTCCCTTGTTGGTGATTTTTCCTTAAAACTTTAAGCCTCATTGAGGGTCAGCATTCACAGGCAAGAAATTGCAGCTTTAAAAAAAAAAAAGAGGGAAATACAGCTTAGGTTAAAAAAGCACCATGTGGAATACATGCATTCAGGTGTTTCCAAATGTCCAGATGCCCCACGGCAGGTTCACCCACACTGGGTCATCGGTTGCAGGTTTCTGTGTCACCCAGAGGGTGTGGTGTGGAGAGTCTCACCAGCGAAGGCATTGATGATGGTGAAAAAACTTTGCTGTGCTTGGTAAGACAGACTCCAGCCTCTTCCACAATCCTAAACTCAATCCAGCATCAGCTCCAGGGTGCGTTACCTTTGAAACAATGTTCCTCCCCAGCGCTCTTGTCTATAGCATGTCCAAGAGGTGGCTCTTCTATGACAATTTAAGGCTTATGTTTTTGTATTTACAATGATGTTGCTCAAAGTCAAAATAGAAATAAAATGGGAATATGTCCAAATACCTATAGCAGGACCCATGTGTCCTACATAGCGACCGCATTAAGGAAGGTTAACTCTGTATTCAGTATGATCAGAAACGCAATACCAGCTTGTCACGCTGCCACGGGGTGGTGGGTACTCCAGCACCGCCCAGTAGGAAGCCTTGTTGTATTTTTCATATGTTAGTAGATGCCTACTTAGAATTGATCAAACCTTTGCTTCCGAAACACATATGCCAACATCTCTGCAACACACCATGAACTAGACTCTCAGAAAATAATAATGATGCTTATCAGTCACTCGCCTTGAGTTTGCTCGTGAAAAACCTCCAGCTCGCGTGCTGTTGCAGCTCTTAAAACATAGATCTTTCTGCTGTGCTGATAATTCACTCACGGCTTGAGATTGATGACTATGTGAAGTCCATAAAAGATGTTACCACTATATTTTGTTCTTATGATTTATTTTATCATGTTGTCAAGGTTTGCAGAAAACAAGAAACAAATCAATGAATGTCATGCTTAAATATTAAAGAAGGCTGTAATACACATTTTTATTCAGATGCCTTATTCAATCTTGTGGCTCAGAAAAGAGTAGTGGCGACGAAGCTTTTACATGAATTACTTTCGGAAAAATTAATTTAGGGGGACTGTTGAATTGTGAATGGCCAAAGGTAGCTAACCTTATTTGCTTAAATAGGAATATACGGTCGTAGGACTCCTTGGAAAAGCAGTTCTAACAAGCCACAGGGAAGTGGATGGATTTTAAAGCATCAGGCACTCGGGCGGCTGTGTGCTTAACAAGTTCGAGCCTGCGGCGTGGAGAGAAGGGTGTTTGGAAAGAAGCAGAGGGACGAGGATTTGCTTCGGGGGTTGGGGTGGTGCTCTGCACTTTGCTTTCGAAACGAATCATTTCCTCCATCATTACATGAAATCAGGATCCCCGTCTCTTCCCAGGGCGGGCACCGCCTGTAAGCACAGTGTGTTCCAGAATCGCTGGCCTTTCCCACAGCTCGCTGGACAGCAGCAGAGACGAGCGGCTGCACCTCGCTTTATTTTTCTGACTCGGACTGGCTTTCTGAGAAGGGGACCTACCTGTGCAGACGTTGTCAGCTGCACACCCAGACGCTCCCAGTGGCTGCAGACTGTGCGCTTCCGGGACGTACAAAAATATACTCTGAACTCTGACTTTTTTTTTTAAACAGATAAGAAGGCAAAAAAAAAAAAAAAATCGGAAAACCTATGTCAGAAGTGGAACTCCCAGGTCATGTCCCCGGATCAGTTTGCTTCAGGCCTGATCCCTTTCTGGGATCTTAGGTCTGAGCTGCCTTAAGGGATGAACAGACCCCGGGCCCGCCCGGCACTCTGAGGTCCTGAATGCCTTTGGATTATCAAAGAAACAGTAATTAGATTCTGCATCATTTCGCGGGGAAGTGTATTTTATTGTATTTCATTATATTCTTGTTCCTTGAAAATTAGTGATCAACACACGGTATATAGGGTGATTCCAGATTAACATGAATATTCAATTAACCACAAGACCCTGCTCTTTGACCATTTCGAATAAACTGGAGTTTATTTGAATTTGGAAAACAGATAAATTAGGAGGCGGTCATTTGCATTACAATGGGGTTCTTCATTCTAAGGGAGGCGTCCTTGCGGGATTCTTTTAAATGGAAAGTCTCCAAGTACTTTGAAAAATATAATTTGATTATTAAAAATTCTCTCCTCATGTAGTTTCTCAGGAACATGCCTATTGTATGAAATGAGAGGCATAGCTGTTTAATTTGGTAATGAGAGAGCTTCGCTGCACATATTTGGGGCTTAAAAAAATTCGGTGGTAAGAGCGTGAAATTTACCCTCAGACATTAGACTTCAGTTCCGCTGCGCGGCGGTGCTCCCGCACTGGGTCCGCGGGCGCAGCGTCCACGCCCTGGGCTCGCCTTCGGCCACCCTCACTCTGCTGCGCCTGGGCCAGAGGGGCTGCTCCGAGGGGCAGATGAGGGGTGGCTGAATGGGGCTGGGTGGAGGGTGTCTCCCCTCTCCTGCACCGAGGGAGGGTCAAAACCGAGGGCATGGGGCTCACAGACGCAACTCCAAGATTACTCGGGCAGTCGGGGTGGTTTATCACAAAAGTTGTCCGTAAACGGGGAAGGGCCCAGTCAGAATCCCACAAAGCTGCCATTTGTTACACGCAGCTGGCTGTGTGTGTGTGTGTGTGTGTGCATGTGTCCGTGTGTGTGTGCGTGTGCATGTGTGTGTGTGCGCGTGCGTGTGTGCGTGTGTGCGTGTGTGTGCCCAGTTACCTGGGGGCCTACTCTGGTGCCTTGATCACCTTGCTCAGTTGCCCGGATGGCTGCTCTGGTGCTGAAAGGACACGGGACAGAAAAGCGGGGTGGTGAGGAAGTTCTCAGATGGCCGGGCCGCAGGGAGGGAGCCTGTCCTCACCTCAGGACACTGCGCTGGAGAAAGCGGCTGGGCCGGCCAGGGCAGCTGGCTATAAGCCTGCCGCCCCTCACTGGGTCCTGGGACCACACTCAAGCATCTCCCCTCCTGGGGCCCAGTTCGCAAAGGAGGCTCAGCATGAGCGGAACTCAGAGGAAAACCCCTTTTCTTCCTGCTGCGTTTCCCAGGCCATATTCATAGGTCTCATGGCAAAGATGGCCACGGGTCGGGGGAGCCACGGTAGTAAGGTTCTGAGACGTCCTGGGGTACAGGAACTGGATGTTCTGTCTCAGCTGCCGGGTTAATCTCCACAAAGGAGACACACCACGCAGAGCTTCTAGTCCTCTCAAGAGCGTCTCCTGAATGAAGGACTTGGCAGAACATGCTTTGGAGAAGGCTGTCTGAGTCTGTATCTCCGGGAAGTGCAGACAGCTATCTGATCAGACAGAATCGTTCCGTGACGGGAATGTGTCATTTCTTACCTCTTCTTGGGATATTTGAATATATGTTAGCAAAGCTTGTCAGTCAGAATGGATTTCTTAACTGGAGGGATTGGAGACGTGGTAGAGAGACTGTGGGGACAGCAGAACCTTCTGGAATCCAGTGGTCCAGCCCCTATTCAGTTTCTCTGAAACATCTTCTTGCCTCACCCCCAGCCCTCCTTGACCCTGTCTCCCAGCTGCCTTAGCTGCCCACTCTCGTCCTCGTCGCCCTGTTGTCCAGGGGCTCAGGCCATCCATCGTTAGGGGACCTCAGGGCCACACCTGGATGGGGTATTCCCTTCCTGCAGGTGAAGGGTGCGCAGGCATTCACTCTCCTCTGCTGAAACACCAGGGAGGAGGCGAGCCCTCTCCAGAAGACAAGGTCTTAGAGGGAAGCACCGAGCCCTTTTGGTCTCGTTTGCCTCTTCTCTTTCTAACAGAGTCTCTCATCAAGTACCAGCTGGGGCAGCTGGCTCGGCTGTGTGCTGTGCAAGATTGGATCCCGAGAGGATGTCAGCAGGACAGGGTACGAACACGGGTTTCCAACCAGATGTTGTCAAGGCTGCTGTTCAGAAGCTCTGGACACGTGACGTCCACATTCTCACCACCCAGAACCCAGCCTGACAAGTACCTAACCTTCTCTCCAGGTCTGCGGCCGCAGCTGGGGCGGCTGGAAGCCCCACTGAGATGACAACTGGACGGAGCTGACTTCTGAAGGGTGCAGCCGGCTACTTCTAGTGACAGTGTTCGCAGCAAAGTGTTGTTCAGATCTCACAAAAATGAGCTCTGGACCCTTTTCACGCCTTCATGGAACAATTTCTTTCCTTATACTTTTCCCAAATGGACAGAAGGGACTTTTGCGCACACGACACTCGGAGCCCTCCCCGGAGGCCCGGGGCTGGTGGTCCTCCCTCCCCCGGGACATCGGGAGGTGGGGCCGCTCCTCCCGGAACCCCACGTGCTTCCTCTAACAGCGGCACCCTCGCCTCAGAGAAGCCTCATTATTCAGTAATTCGGCAAAGTGGCCAAATTCTTTGGGAGCACAGACTGTGGATGGAAGGAGCCCTGGACTTGGGGACAGAAGACCTGGCCCTGCGACATCTGCTTGGTCTCCTCCAGGGACTTTCCTGGGTGAATCACATGACATGAGGAGTCCCGGTTTCCTCACCTGGAAACGCGGAGAGATGGGGATTTGGGGGTTGACAGACAGAGGCGTGCGGAAATGCGTAGGAACCAGAGCATCCTGCGAACGGGAGAGCTTACCCGTCCTTTGCTCAGACCCTTAGGCCTACGGCTGAGACGCGCAGGCAGGAGGCAGTGTTTGTTCCTTTGCTGGCGTGACTCCCCGCGTTCCTGCTGACCCTGCTGCTCATCCTCCCCGAGCCCCGACAGCCCATCTGTGGATAGGCTGAGGCCTGTTCGACATTTGACAGAAATGCTTATGATTCCTGTGGGCTGGGGGCAGGGACGTGGTCCCCCTGGAGACTGGACTCCTGACGGAGGCACCGCCATGTGAGAAGGAAAAGGACCAGTGGCTCAGAACCCCAGGGCTCCCTCTCCACGGACAGCATCTCTGTGTCACGTGCGGGGCTCCCAGATAGCCAGGGGGTTTGACCCCAAGTGGGGGTGGGAGCCCCGTGACCCCAAGGCAGCACTGCCCCCAATGCACAGTGAGGACCACCAAGGTGCCACTTTCTTGCTGTCCCTCTGACCCCGGCCAGCTCCTCTGGACGAACACTTCCCTCACTTCTTCCCCCACTTCCTACTGGCAAGTCCCTGGGTAGCTATTGGGAGCCGCCCACTAAGAATTTCTAGAACATTCATCCTCCCACAGCCACGGGGCAGCCGCCTCGGGGCAGCTCTGAGCCTGGCCTCAGCCCCTTTCCTTCCTCAGCCCCACCTCCTGGATTCAGACTTCAGGGCTGGGGTCCGCACACTTCCTGCCTGAGCGTTGCCAAGACCGTGTGTCCTGGGGCGCTGCCCTAGATGCACTCAGGTGCACGCCTGGAGACCTCTTGCACACACATGCACGTGTGCACACACAGCCACAGCCGCACAGGTACACGTATGACGTGTGTGCACACCACTGCACACGTGCACCATGCCCACCCCTCCCCGTCGCTGTCGGGAGCCGCGGGCTCTTCCGTGGCCGCAGGTTCCAGGTGGGTGGGGTGGGTGGCTCTACGTCAGCGCCCCTTCTGTAAACGCACCGGGTTCTTCTTCTCTTGCTGCCGCACCATCCTGGATTCCAGCTGCTGGAGGTAGCACCCAGGTGAGCGCTTCTAAGATGCCGTCTGAGCCCATGTCCTGGTGGGTTACTCTGCGCCAACAGTCATGGGCCTCCCCTGAAAGGAATCTGCACGTCATGTGGGGCTTTTCTGCAAAAGACCTACAGGAGTGACTTCTTCCCTGCTTGGAGTTCCAGCAAGATGGGCTCTGAGTCCTTCTCAGCTGTTTTACCAGGGGATGTAACCGCTGATGAAGGGGGAAAAAATAGCCTCGTGTCTACACCGTGGAGAGGAGCAAGGCGAGCTGGGGAGCCGCAGCTCGGCGCCGGGAGGTGGCATCACTGTGCCGTCCAGCAGCGCCCTGTCCAGGTCAGCGACTGTCTCCGTGTCCCCTCCTGAGCTCCCAACCACATCCAATTAGCGCCGCCCCGCGTGACGCAGCCGGTCTTAATGAGAGACTCGCTCCAGCAGAATGTGTGCAACTTGAGGCTTTAGAAACAGGTGCCACCGCGGGAGCCAGGTGGGGGCGCGAGCAAGGCAGCTCCACCCCGTGACCCGCGCAGCTCCGAGCGGCGGCCTCGCCTCTTGGAAGAAGTTTGCTGGCCTGCGATTGGTCAGCTCATTTCGGCGTCCACCGCCTTCCCCGGGCCCGGCGGGCCGGGGTGAGGCCAGGTTCCCGCCTGCCGGGCTGGGGCGTCCCGGCCCCTGCGTTGCCAGCGTGAGAGGCTTCCCGGGTCGCCGGGGTCTGGGCGCCCACGCCCCCTTCGCGTATGCTCCGCGTCAGTTACAGCAGAGCGTTCTGTTCACGGAAGTGACGTCCCAGGGATGCTGGGGGGGGGGGGGAGGGCATTCTCTGGGGAGTGGGTTTGGGGAGGAGGCTTGGGAGACCCTTCCAGGCAGAGTCCCCGTGAGAGCTCGGCCGTGCCGGTCCCCGCGGCCGCGCCTCGTGCGGCTTTGTCAGGAGTGATTCAGCGAGGGGGGGCGTCGCGACCTCTCAGGCTGCCTCATCTTTCCCTGATGCAGCTGCATGTTTCCAGCCCCTTCCGGGCAGGGGAGGGCTCCCCTCACACGGGTGACACGGGGGGGTTTGCAGCTTCCAAGGTTTGGGGCTTTGCTTCCTTTAATCTCAGAAAAGCAGAGACACGACCTGTGGGACGTACATTAGACGGGAAGATCCTCTCTCCCGTCTGCAGGGAGAGGCCAGGGCCACCTTCAAGGAGCAAGGAGTGAGGGGCCGCGGGACCAGCCATGGTGAGGGCCGTGGAAGAGACGCGGCATATCCGGGGCGCCTGGTCCCTGCCTGCTCTTCTCAGCCAGCCTCTACCTGGTCCTCTCTAGTCCAGCACAGGGCGGGCTTATCCGAACACAGTTCTGAGCAAGTCACTCCTGGGCTGGACCCGTCAGTCTCCCTAAGGCCTGAGCGTGAGCCCCACGCTCCTCAGCCTGGAATAGGAAACAGTCAGGCTCCCCCCGCCCGCTGTCCCCAGCTCATCCCATGGCTCCTCGGCCCCCACAGGGCTGGGGGTTGGTGGCCTCAGAAATCAGTGTCCACATCCTGACTCTGGAACCTATGAATGAGACCTTGTTTGGAAAAAAAAATAAGATCTTTCCAGGTGTGATTATATTAAGGACCTTGAGATGAGATCGCCTGGATTTAGGGTGGATTCCAAATCCCATCCCTGCTTTCCTGATAAGAGAAATGCCAGGGGAAGGGAGAGGCCACGTGAGGATGGAGGAGTCCGAGTGACAGGGCCATGAGTGCCGGGACACTGGCAGCCACCAGAACCCGGAAGGAAGGGCAGAGAACGCCTCCCCGCCACAGCGTTGGCGGCAGCACAGTCCTGCCGTGTCCGATTTCAGACCTCCCGCCTCCAGAGCTGTGGGGGAGTCATTTCTGCTGCTTTAGCACTGCCCCCACCCCCCCAGTTTGAGGCAGTCTGTTACAGCAGACACAGAAAACTAACGCACCCCCTGGCTGCTCCTTCTCGCTGCCCCCCCACGCCCCCCTTCTCTGTGCTTGGCTTCAAACCTTTTCTTTGGCTGAGGACATCCATCCAACCCTACTGACCCCCAGAGAAGGCCTTCTCACCCCCCACCACAGAGCCACACTGGCGGGCGTGCTCCCCGCGGCAGGGTCTGCCTCTGACACGTTCTTCATCCCCGTGGATCGTAAGGTGCCCAGTGAGAGGGGGCGGCGCCATGAGCATTTCCTGAACTAGTCACAACTAAACTAACCACGCTGGGCTACAGGCCAGCAGACGGTGAAAAGGAAGGGAGAGCTGTATTGATAACAGGTCACCTTTACGCCCCAGTGTCCCTGGAAAAGCACTGACTTCAAGTGTAGCATTTAATTCCAAATGCCCTGACATCAGCCACGTTCCAGCTACTGACTCGGGCATTGAGGAGTCAGAGATACAAACAAGAGAAATAAGAAGTTCCTTTCCTTCCAGAAACTCGTAGTTCAGGATCAGAGACTGACCTGTGAGCAAATATTACTACCATTAACCACCCCCCCACCGTCTGCTCGTGTACCAGGCACCGTGCAAAGCACTGTGTGTAATCCCATCAGGGCCAGAGAGAGCAAATACAAGTGTGGGCCGCCCAGTTCCATTAAACTTTGGATAAATAACACTTTTTTTTGGAAGAGTACGCCCTCCACATTCTTTGGGACACACTCACCCTGGAAAGCTCTTCGTGTCTGTCTGAAAGGCTGTTTTTAACAGGGCGCCCTGTGCGCCCAGCACCCCCGAATTCAGCCATCGCAGTGCTTCTGGGAAGTGGGTGGTAACGGGATCTTCAAGACCCAGATGAGAAGGGAGACGATGAAGAGGCTGTGCTGTTTCATTTTTGCATCCAGTTAAAACCATTCAGCCCTTGAGGAGGTTATATCCGACTCACGCAAGCGTGGTCCCGATGCCGAGGAGAAGCTGGGATGGAATACGTTTCTCAGGAGCTCTGGAACGTGCCTTTTGGTGGAAGTGGGGAGGATTCTCTGCAGGGGAGCTGGCAGTTAAGGGGGAGAGACCAGGCCAGCTGTAGAAGGTGAACTCAAATGCAGAGTTTTCCTAAGCACGCACGGTGAACAACACTTAAATGAGGCCTTTGATCCCGGCATCTCCACCAAAAAAAAAAAAAAAAAAAAAAAAAAAAAAAATGAGGCCTTTGAAAAAGTGGATCTCCTGGCCTCATGGCCAGACCAGCTGGCCTCTGTGACCCCCGACTACACCTGCCTTGCCCTCGGGAGCTCTTTAACTGCGTGGATAAAGCCCACTGGGAAGTGTCTTCCTCGCCAGCCCTTTCACACTACGTTATGGGATGCTGGCAGCTTGTAGGACACACGTGGATTATTGCTGTCGCCCAAGCTGGAGCTCGTGAGACGTGGCCACCTCAGGTGGGAAGGCGTCCCTCCCGTCTACACTGCAACTCCACGTGTGTCTGCATGAATCACTGCATCCCGGGTCCTCACACGCCCGCTCCTTTGCTAAGCATCATTGGATGCTTAGAAGCTAGTTCGGTGCCTGACACAAGTATGTTCTCAGTCAGTGCTGAACGGCAGCTGGCCGGCCCGCCCGTCCTACACTCAGACACAGCAGACGTCTCCTGCTGGAGCCCAGGGGGCAGAGCGAGGGGCCGGATTCCTTCATTCACCAGCTGTGTGACCTCCAGCAAGTCACACACTCTCTGTGCTCCATCCTCACCTGTAAGATGAGGATTAGAAGCATCACTTCCTCCCAGGTGGGTATGAGACTGAACACACTCGTGTTGGCCTTGGAATGTCCTGAGTCCACAGTAAACACCTTGACAGGGTTTTAGAACACCAGCTATTGTCAATGCTTGCTGGTGCTTGCTGGTGCTTGGGGGTGAGGCGGGGGGAGGAGAGGTGGAGCACAGGGGGTTTGAGGGCAGTGCTGTATGATCCTGCAAGGGTGGATGCACGCATTATGCAATTGTCCAAACCCACAGAGTGTACGACACAGAGGGACTGCAGTGCAGCTCTGGACTTCAGTTAATGATGGTGGACTGATATTGGCTCATCATTGGTTCACTGAAATTTGGGGAGGGAGCTGTGTGGAACGAGAGAGCATATGCGAACTCTGTGCTTCCTGCTCAGCATTTCTGTAAGTCCAAAACTGCTCTGAGAAACCAAATCCACGAATCAAAGATAACCCGTTATCCACGTGTTTATGCTGTTGCATGGTTTGACCTGGGGGTCCTTCCAGCCTTGTTCTTCTAAAAATGCACGTGGTGGTCAGTCTCTTCACTTCCTCACCGCTCAGCTGCATCCTTTTCCTTCTGTCCCCAAGCCGCGCCCCCCATGGCTGAGCTGTCCGCCCTTCTGAGTCCCAGCACGGCTTGGCCATTGGTGGATATCAGACAGGCAAGGGGAGGCGGGGTGCAGAGCTTCCAGGCTGTGCTAGAAAAAGTGGAGCTTCTCCTGGGCTCCTCTGGTCCTCTTCTGCCCCCTCCCTGCTGCTGCCTGTCTCCAGGACGTGTCACCAAGCGGCAGCAGCAGCCGGCCCTCGGCGGCACCGCTCCGGTGATGGAGGATATCCTGCATGCCCGCTTATCTGCCCTTGGCTGCCGGCTCCGGCTCTGGTGCCGAGGGGTCTGCCACCGTGCTCAGACCTGCCCATGAGTCATCAGGCGTCTGCTCCACGGGCCGTATCAGGGAGACCTAAGTACAGCCAAGAAGCAGGATGCGCAGTAAGGAGACAGGGCCCTCCAGGGCCCGCCTTTCACAGTGACGCCCCCGTGGCCGGGCGTTAGTACCACGCCGCGCGTCTCTTCCCGACTCCCGTGGTGTCTCCCCAGCAAAGCCGCACAGCGGTCAGCTTTCAATGCTAACTTTCTTCTGGGTGATTTTGTTTCGCATCTTCCCAATCTTTGCCCGATACGTACGATCATAGTTTCTTAAAACCCAAGAAAGCTTGCCTGCTGCTCCAAATAGTGGAAAATAAGGAAATCCTTTTGCAGCTCCAAGTGTTCGTGAGCTTTGTTGTCACTGTCATGTCTGTTTAGTCACTAACTCTCGTCTCCGTGTTCACGTGCGTGTGTGTCTGGTCTGGCATTTCTTGCACAAGTTGGAACTTCCTCCTTAAAGCCACCCTGTGACGGAGCTCCTCCCAGGAGGTGCTGGAGCTGCTGAAAGGCCCGACTCTGATGCTGACCCAAGAAACCGAGAATCCGTCCTGTGAGGCGTAGCCGGTGGTGACCACTCCCTGACCGGCTCCCCCACTTTGGAGACCCTTGGGGTTTTTATTGACGGGCAAACTGCACATTTTGGGGTCAAATGGTCAAATTAGTACCGAAGAGAATTGCAGGCTTTTACCATAATTAAAGGGGGAGGCGCTTTTAGAAACTGCTCGCTCTGTGGTCTTCAAGAGCCGCATGACCCCACCAGCTCGAGTTAAGCACTCAGAGATATTGTGAAAATTGGATCCAGGACGTGCGAATTCTGCAGCATTGATGATGCCAACATGACAAGTTGTCACTTTGCCGTATGTTCCTTCACATGACTGAACCTTAACAGCCAGGTTATTCTGGTGACTCTAGGATAATCAGGGCAACAGAACAGGAATGACTGGCAGTTCTTGTAATTACTCTAGAAAGAGGACCAAAGCAAACAGGAATTCTCTCTAATTTTATATATTCCCAATAGGTGCACAGGCGACATCATTATCACTATAGAAACGACTTAGCGGTTAGCCCCGGATCAGGGCTGTGTCCCACGCTGGCGGGTCAGTGTGCACACAGCTCCCGAGGCAGCCCCTGCAACTCCAGGTGAGCTCGGAGGACGCCGGGCAGGGACAGGAGGCTGCAGGCCACCAGACGCCCCGCACGAGACAAGTTCTGCGCCATCTCTTTTCCATTGACTTTGATGGACTGAAACTTTGGATCCAACCGCCACTTCCGGACATTAGCCGACAGCAGTGTTCAGCGGCGAGAAGGCAGAGCAGGGGAAGAATTATGTGCAGTGACTGTGGGAGGCACGAGTGATGGAGACCTTTATTTTTATTTTTATTACTGTTATGATCGTGATTAAAGAATCACCTGGAACTGGCTCAAATCCCCATTAAGAAGCATTCAAGAAAGCAAGCCACACCATTTTGCAAGGGGGTGACAGTGACCCTCACTAGCTTCCTGAGAAACAAGAAACCAGGTAACAAATGTTCAGCAAGTGGAGATTTCCTTTCTCTTTTCATTTTCTGCTAGCTTCGCTGGCCCTTTGGCGTCCAACAGCCCAAAAGAACTTCACATGTGACTGTTTCCGGACAAGAAGCATCCCAGGAAATCAGGCTCCAGACACACGTTGGTGGCCACGCTGCTGGCCGGCCGCCCAGAGATGGGGCTCACTTCTCTGTGTCCTTTCGCCATCGCCCCGACCGCCGGCCGGTGCCGTTCTGACAGCCTTCCCGGGGTGGGGCTGGTGGGACTTGAGAAAAAGTTATAGTCCCCACTTTTAATCCCGGCGAACCCAGACCAGGAGAGGAGGGCTTTCCAAGGAGGGAGCTGGCGAAGTATCGTTTTACCCTGGGTCCAGAACTGAGAAAAGTAAACAAAGCTTTGCTGTCGAAACCTGAAATCCCATCAAAGAGAATTCCCGGCCGGCCGAGCGCGGCCATCAAAAACCCGGAAACGCGAACAATGGGCAGGGCGCAGAGTCAGAAATTTATAGACCTTGGCCTCTGCCGCTACATATCCTGGAAGAAAAAAAAAGTGTTAAGAAAACAAATGCTGCTTGTGGATGTGAGGGCTCCGACACTGGCCGTCTGACAAATCGACCCTGGGCTTGACCTTCACAATATGTTTCCACAGGTAATTCCATAACTCTCCGGCCAACTTTTAACGGCTTCCTGTTTGACAGCCGGAGAGAGGAAGTGCCCGGCGCTGGGGAGCCCAGGCGCTCCCCACCGCCGGCCATCAGCCTGCGGGAACCTGTATAATTTATCCTCGGTTTCATCACCTCGTCGTGCGCACATGATGAAATTTATTTCTGCTGATAACTGGGATTTTAGCCGTGCGGCTGTTGAAGCCAGCGTGATGAGATGCTCTGTTTCTGTTGCTGTTGGAATGTGTGCTGGGCCGGACTGTGAACCTGATGAATGACTGCTGTGGCAGATTCATAATCTGGGGTTTGGTGCAGCTGTGGGGGAAGCTAATAGCTGGCAGGGACCGCGGAGGTCCCCGAGCTAATACCTGTCTCCTCCATCACAAATTGATGGCATTAAACAAAAAAGTTGACTCTTTTCACATCCTGCCAATCTAATTTTGGTGCCCCTGCAGCCATCCCGGTATCTCGTGGCACGGGGGGCACTAAATGTCGCCTGTGGGTTGGCGAGGGGAGCATCTGTCATCCGGCCGCTGCTGTCTGGCGGTGGGGGCGCGCGGCTGGGCCCCGCTTCCTGTTGGCTGGGCTGCAGGCCGCCGCCGCCCCCATGCTGGTCCTCCCGCAGCCCGCCTTGCTGGCTGGCCTGCCTCTCTTTGCTAAGCATATGGTTTCACTTTCCTCCTTCTTCACGGGGAAGCGGGACAGTTGAGGCATAAACTGCTTTTACTTGTTCCTCCCTGAAAGGTTGGATGCAAGGAGGAAGGTCCAAAAATAACATCAGTGTGGTAAGTCATTAGTCATTTTTCACTGTACATATGTTAACTTGACCCGCCGTATGTTAATTCATGCAACATTGGCCTCACATATGGCTACAATAGGAATCCCAACTGGTACTTCCTCCGGCTCGGTGCCTCATTACAGCAACTTCCCCGGCTTCATCATTAACACTTAGGTGAAGTTCGACTTCCAAATTACTTCGTTGGCCCGGGGTCGAATGAGGGCCGATGGGAGTGGAAAATAG
>NC_132997.1:98982270-98984770 GCF_048564905.1 Vicugna pacos | reverse complement strand
CCGCGGATGGAATTCTATTGTGTCCAAGTCCACTGACATCGGAGAATGGATTTTGGTAAAGAACGTGTCAAGGAGAAGGAGAGGAAATGTTCAAAGCTGCCCTTTCCCGGCCTGCCGGGCAGGTGGGGTGTCCGCTGGCCTGACCGCTCGGAGCAGTGCTTTTGGAGCTGTTGCCAACGGGAGGGGCAAGGATTTGACTTTTAAACACACAGCGCTGCAAGGAGGGAGCTGCCCCTTGCATTGTGTTTAGAACGTTTTCTTAATCAAAACACCATGCCAAGAGCCCTTTCTAGGGAAAGGAAACTTCAGCACCAGCACGATCTTACTTATAAATAGCTCAGACCTGCTTGGCAAGGAAGAAAAATACGGAACCGCGCACTCCTGCAGCCAGCGGGAGCTTTGAAGGATGCTGTCAACCCATCTAACTCACACCCTTCCCTAGTCATTGTGGGCAGAAACAATGCCATCTTCCCGAAAGGAAATGGGCAATAAAAACTCCCGCAGGACTTCCTATTTGGAGCTTTTCCCGTTCAGAGCTGAGGTGGGCACCCCCAACTCCCACCGCCAAGCCCACCGCCTCGCCCACCGCCTCTGTGGCCGTTCAGCCAGCTTGCAGGTTCCAGGCGCTCAAGGATCTGGTTTTTCCTGAGCGGGACATGGAAACTGCTTTTTTACAGTTCAACAAAGCCTTTTTTCTTCTTTCTCCCCTCCACTGCCTTTCTGTTTCGCACATCTTAGGAAGCTTCTGAAAGAAATGTGTAAAACATCAGATGGTAAAACGGCAAATGTGTTTATAAAGTGCCCAGTTGGCTTAAGAATTCTTTGCGATTGCATTTTTTAAAATTAATAGGTGGATGTGTTTTTCTTTTTCTCCTTCTCTTTTTAAACAAATGCTGTGCTTTATGGCAGCACGCTCTCGCTGCTTTACAGTGTCGATAAATGCAGGTGCACCTGCAGTATGAAACCCACTTTACATGAAGCAGGCCGTTCTTGTTTTATAGCCCATTTCTCACCCATTGTTCTCGAGTCGTGTCATAGGTGTGTTGTAATGGGCTGGGGAGGTGGACGCCTCGAAGATCAGTTTAACAAAATGGTCTAATTTTGCCAACTTTAGTGCCAAAATCTGGATTGAAAAACGCAGGACTAATATCCCAGTAGACGCACGATATGATGTCACTTCCATGAAAACGGCCAAGACAAACATCTATTTTCAGATCACTTGCACTTACAACATGAATTCTACCTCCTTTTCAATCCCCAAATTACCGTTCCTGTTTTCTAGCCATTTTAATGTTAACCTGGTTGACACTTGAACTTCCCTGACTTTTTCTCAGACTCGGAGATTTTATTACATTGCTGGTGGAGGAGGCAAAATTCCATTCCAAATATAATGATACTTTTGGAGCCTGAAAACCTGCAGACTTTTAAAAATGAGGCGAGGCAGATTGAATAGCCCTTCTGACGGAAGTGTACACACAGACGTGTGATTGGGAGCCCCGGGACTTGCCGGACGGGCTTCTGCAGCGTGTGCTCGCTGACTGGGTGCTCTTCGGCCATCAGAGAGGCTTGGCATTCTGTTTTCACTTGTCTTTAAGTGGGTGAGGAGAGTTCCTTTGTAATCCTCAGTGTGAATGCACGTAAGTACGAAGAGGAATTCTCTTCCCAGTAAGTCAAGTGTTTGTGGAGTGTCTATTACATCGGGCAATGCTCTCTGGGGGGATAAATGTACAGACCTGTTGTCCACAGACAAAAGCAGTTGAGCATCTTCCTATGAGCCAGACTCTGTAAGTGCACTGCCCTAATCCACAGGAATTTGTGCAGAGTCCGCGGTGTGGCTCCCCCTCTACAGCCTGGGAAACTGACGGTCAGCGATGATAAAGCGCAGAGTTGTCGCTGGGGTCCTGCTGTGGCTCCCGAGGCTCCCACTAGATCTCATGTGCTGGGCACGTACCGTGTGCCAGACAGTGAACTGAACATTTCCTGTGATCCTGTCACGTCCCCGTAAGGCAGACGCCACACTTGCCCATTTTACAGATGAAGTAAGTGACGGTAGGAGTGGTTCGGTCACTCGGCAGCAGGTGCTCGCATTGAGAGTCACAGCCGGACTCGGAAGCCTGGTCTGGAACACGCGTCACCGTTGCCAGGCTGGGGAGTGATGGTTCTCCTGAGCGCACCGCACGGACAGGGAACACCAAGACGTGAAGGTGCTCACGTGACTGTTTCCCCGCGGAAGGGCGACGTGCCGCACGGAGCTGGAGTGGCCGGAGCAGCGCCAAGTGTCAGAAGGGCTCAGAGAAACAGAAAGGCTGGGAGGGCTGGAGGGCCGGGAAGGTGGGTCTTGAACGGGACCACGGCAGAGATGGGGTGTTCACAGGCGGGAAAGGCAGGTTGTGGCTTCACTCCCCCGGGTCTGTGCTTCCTTTTCTGGTCTCGTCTGCCCCTGCTTTCTTGTCCACTCTACTCTGGCCAGACTGGGCCACTTATCTGAATGTCTGTGCTG